>NW_017306981.1:53875-89503 GCF_000935625.1 Nanorana parkeri | reverse complement strand
CATATGGTATATTAATATATATGGCAATATTGTGCACAGACTAAAAATATTGAAAGCTGATATGATCACTGGGTCTCTCTGCTTCTTATGCAATGAAGGCTGATCATCACTGGTGGAAGGGGTCGCAGGGTGTTTTACAAAGCTTCCTGAAAACAGGAAGCTGTGCTAATGGTCACATGTGATGCTGAGCCTCCATGATTGGAAGAACTGAAATCGGTTGAATGCAGGTTATGGACATTTCAGCTCGGGCAGAAAGCAATAGTTGATGCCGGGTATCCTCTAGTCAGGAGATGGTCCATTTCTGACTTGCTGTAGCTCCTGATGCAGACTGTGAGAAGCTTAATGTGCGCAGTGCAATTGGAGTAAGCAATTTCAGTACAGGAGAGGAGCCTATACAGCTGTTCAAGGTTGAAGGCAAGACTGGAGTTCTGCTTTAATCCCCACAGTATTTGAGGTTGAATAAAGACACAAGTCCATCAAGTTCAACCTATTGCATTTATGCATGTGATTGTGTATGTATATGTATATGTGTGTGTAAATAGTTTTATTACACAGTAGAGCGGAACTGCAGGCAGATATAAAATACACAAATTAATAATAATACAATAAAAATGTTTTTTTATATGCATGTAGTGCAATATATTGAATTTGAATTTGTATCAACCACTTGCAATCTAGTAGAGCAGAATTCAGATTGGGAGAGAGAGATGCAGCTAATTCCCATGTGCTTACAGCAGAGCACTGTGAAAGAGAAATTAAGTCCTCTGTATGCTGCTTCTCCTTTACTGGCCAATGACGCAACTTATTTTTGGGCTCCGCCAATAATAAAAGAAAATGTAGTCAGTAAGTTGTAAGTTGTCCATTGTCCTGGTAAAATCGTAAAACAGTGCCCTGGTCCTATCATATTGCCATGAAGTGTCACTTATACTTTTAAAAAGTTTTAGCTAATTGTTTTCACATTTGCTTGGCACTTTGGTTGATATCCTCAGGACTGCATTAACGCAGAGCATGCCTTGCTGATACCAACACAAATACCATTTAGCATTCAGTAGGTGCTTCAAGAGGGGTGCTGATAAGAAAGCGTCATTACTAATCTTGTATGTAGTGCAGTGTAATGCCTTGTATTGCATTTCAGCATGAAGCTTACATTGTGTTTTCTGTGTTATATCAGATTTGGCTCTGAGGCTAATAAATGGAGGAAGAAGATGTGCTGGTCGGGTAGAAATCTTATTTAATGATCATTGGGGAACAGTGTGCGATGATATGTGGGATATGACCGATGCAGAAGTTGTGTGCCGCCAAATGGGTTGCGGCAAACCAATTTCAGTAAACCTAAATGCATATTATGGACAAGGAAAAGGAAACATTTTACTAGATGATCTGAATTGTCGGGGAAATGAAACTCATCTGTGGTCCTGCCCCCACCGAGGACTGGGCACTAGTAACTGTGGTCACGCTGAGGATGCTGGAGCCACCTGTTCAGGTAACATAGTAGGCGAGGTTGAATAAAGACATTTGATTTTGACATTAAAGGTAATTGATGACAATATTTTCTTTGCTGACCCAATCCAGCAGATGTACGACTGATTTTAGGCAATGTACAGCTGAAACCATCCGTACAGTGCTGAAGTGAATAGCCGAACGGTGTTCGGCCCAGTTTACTTCGGCTTAGTTATTCACTCTGCTGCCTTTGGTAGCTGAGTGAATAACTCCCTAAGTAACGGTTGATGAGATTTGAATATAATCCTCTAGTGTTTATCTGATGTTCCTGGTTCATGGTAAAAAAAATTATTTGATTCATTAGGTGCCGAAAATCATTAGAAAATTAACTTTCAGCATTTTACTGACCCACTGGACCCATACTAGATTTCTTCCCCTTTTTGTTTTAGGTGGGGTGGAAAACTGAGACTTCCACTGATCTGGATACTTAGAGGGTTACCAAAACCAGCCAATCCAGACTATTCCCAAATCCTCTCAAAAACCTTTATCTTCTTTGTTAGTCCTTTAAGACTTAACAAATATAATTGCATGCCGTTTGTAATTTCTTTAAAGGGTCCCCCTCTCTTTCTTTTTTCCTTGTTCTGTTTCATTCCGACTTTTTTTTTTATTCTGCTTTTGCTCAATACCAATTTGGGTCTTATATACATTCTTTTCATATTGATGATGCCCATAAATGTGGATGCTTTAACCTCTCAGTATTCATATGACTTGTCTTGGTCCAAGTGTTGACATCACTAGAAGTAAATATATTCCAAGTGAGTGAAGTTGTGTTATTTAGTTTGTACATTTATGTTCAATTGTTCTCCTTCCCTTTGAGAAAAATAATGTTTGGGATAGTAGATGCAGTGTTTGCGAATCTTAAGTGCATGTTCTTTAAAAAGTTTAGTACAAATTTTGGAATGGAGAAAAAAAAATATTTTTTATTTTCACCCTCCAGAAGGAACAGTTCATACACTAGAACCTGCTGATAAAACAGCAACAGCTACTCATGCTGCAACAGCAGCAGCAACTACTCCTGCTGCCACAACAACAGCATCAACTACTTGTGCTGCCACAACCACAGCATTAACTACTCATGCTGCAACAACAACAGCATCAACAACAGCATCAGCTACTCCTGCTGCAACAACAACAGCATCAACTACTCCTGCAACTACTGTTTTTACCACTTTTACTACAACAGCACCCCCTAGGACAGCAAGCAGTACTACTTGTATGTATACTTTATTAACTGATATTATATTTTATAAAGGTTCATGTTCTGTTAGCTTTACATGGTTCATTAGTCTTACTGAGCCACTAAAGCTATATGTGATTATGTTTTCTTTTTTTAAATATTTTGCCTACAGCATTATATATAATATATTTATAACCAAGGGTGTATTTCATGATTTCTGATATGAGGCAAGTTCAGCATTGGCCAGACAGACTGGTACAGTTAACTATGTATTTGGTTTGAGGTTTTATGGGGTTCTCAACATTAGTTACACTTGCCACCTCATATTGCAGCAGTGACAACAAACCTTGTGTAAATCTAACAATGGAATAATTAAATATTTATTGACATAGCACATATATGGAGGTCACAAATGTTTATTATTGATACAGGAGCATAAACAGCATGATAAAACATATCTCCAGTAATTTCCAACAACTATTGAAGAGTTGATTTATATGCAGGGAATTAGAAAAGGGGAAATTAATTTCCCCAATCATCTTCCAGGACTGCACAGGAGAGATGGGTTCCGTCCACATAAAACAGATCATCCACAATTAAAATAAATGGGGTTGCCTACTCAGTCACCTCAGTCTTTGTGTTTCCTCTGGCCTAACAGAAATATCAGAACCGTTATTTTTCAATAGACCTTCATGTTCGTTACAGGGGCCTCCCAATGAATGCTCTCCCATGATTTTAGGAACTGTGGACCTGGAGGAGTAGCATGCCTGGGCTTGGCCTGGCTATTAACTTCCTTTGATTATCCTAGTTATGGGGCCTTTCCTCCCCTTCCTATTTTTTCCCTAGGGTTTCCTCTCCATAGGAGGAGAAGCAATTTGTAAGTGGTCCAAAGAAAGAATCGGGTTTCTTGACAAAGGGAATATGAGCTTTCCTTTGAGGTGCCCCTGATATGCTATGCAGCATGCATATGAACTGTTTTCCCAGTTTTTATGTTAAAAAAAAACACTGCAGGTCAGAAATAGATTTGCCATTTATCTGACTAAAAAAAAACAGATTTGCTCTTTAACTAACTTCTTTTTTTTTGTATATCTTTTCCATACAGGATAACTACTTTTTGTGAAAAGTCCAGCACAGACCTCCTTTATCAAAAAAAGTAAATGCCCACACAGACCTCAGATATAGTAGTTAGTATAGTGTAGAATAATGTGCAAAACAGGGCATTGTTTGGCCACAACTGCTATATAGCAAACTGTGTGGCACCCAGCCCACAGAAATTAATGGAAGGTCTTTGCACAAGGTGCAATATTGTTGGAGGACTTTTGCTTTGTATTTTCTGTTTCTGCTGAAGAAAGCTGCTTGTTTTGTCGTTCTGCTGAAGGAAGCTATCTGTTTTGCTGGCTGTGGAAGGAATAAAAATGGTTTTCTTTTATCTTTATAGTACTGACTTATACCTGTGGTGGTCTACTGTATCAAAGCACTGGTATCATTTTCTGCCCACATTACCCAAAGTACTACCCTCCTAACAGCTTGTGTAACTGGGTAATCCAGACAGCGCCAGCTACTTTTGTGGATCTAAATGTTTCTAGCATAAAGTGAGTATAAACAAACTGTATTTGTGTCTGTCCATCTATAAATATGTATACAAATATGCAGTATATTTTACTATACGTGTAAGTTTAATTTTTTTTTTATTTCTGTTATTTTAAAACAGCTTGGAAAGCAACCCAACTTGTGATCATGACTATCTGACAATATATGATGGGTACCGAAGTAGCCATATACTTGGCAAGATTTGTCAAGGAGGGGGGCAAATTTTCACTTCATCTAATGTCATGACTATTGAATTCAGAAGTGATGGATCAGGACAAAACCGTGGTTTTGAGGCTCGGTATAAAACATATCTAAAAAGTAATGTTACAGGTACAAGCTGACACTGAGGAAAACCATGCTTCTGTAACGCTACAATTATGTTATGTTACTTATGTTTTGTTGTAATACAATAGACAAAATGCTAGCATCCCAGCACTGTTTTAAATGCGTCTATTCTTTAATCTGACATAGTTTTAGAACAATTTATTGCATGTGACGTACACAATACTTTTGTCATATGTTACCAAAAGTAACAAGCTTGTTTCTATCACATCCTTGTTTTTTTTTCTAATTTCAGAGAAATGTGGAGGAATTTTAACTGAGGACTATGGAGAAATGTTTTCACCAAAAACTATTTCTAACCCTGAACACTGCATTTGGCAAATTAGTGTTAAAAACAATTACAAAGTTCACCTCAATGTTGATAGATTTTTGTAAGTATGAGATTGCTATTTTCTTAAATCAGTGTTCCGAAAGAGTAGTGAATGTAGCATTCGCTATACATAGCCTTGTCCCGTGTGAAAAAGGATCATGCCCCTAAAAATAAAGAGCAGGTGGCAGAAGATACATCTGATTTGTATTTTAAGGTAAATCCTGGTAACTCAAAGGGAGCATATGATAAAAAGCAGTGCTTACTCTAAGAGCAAACTGCAGGTCAAAAGAATCAGAAGATCCAGAGATGGAGGTAGTAGAAACAACCAGCATATCTCAATTTGTCTGGAAAAAGTTAGAGTAACTGAACTCTGGAAGCTGTGCCAAAAAGGCAGGCAGAAATTGAATCACCAGTATTGCCTGTGGTCTCCCTGAAGTATTTTTTCCCCCCCATTACTGAGTTACCATGCCTTTTCTCTGTGTGCAGGCAACCATCTTGATTGAGGTCAGGGCTTTACTTTCTGATATCAGAGCCTTCAGCAAGAAAAACAGTTAGCAGCAAAGTAATGACATCACCATATTTCACTCCAAATCTGATACGACTATCAGTCAGAGGCAGCACTGTCTTAGATCACATACTGCAGATATGCAGCTATGAGGCCTGTAGGTACAGCAGTGCCTGAGGACCCACACATACAACATTTTTGGAGGATTTCCAGACAAAAGGTACATTTTATAGACACACTCAACATTTCTAAATTTTCCCTCTAACATAGTAAATCTTCACTTTTTGAGTTCACTTCCACTTTTAGCTTGACCTGTCTCTGCCTCTTAAGCCCTCCCTATTGGTTATACTATTCATGGTATTTTCAGAACCGATATCAACTATGGGCCACCTTTCAGGCTGATAACCAATATCTGATATTCTGTTTACATCCAGCTGCGGAAACTTGAGCGGGCATCTGTATGTAAACGGCAGGCATTCACCTGATATCAATCGACTCCTACTGATGGCAGTGAAGGAGAGCCTCGACCCCTCCCATGCCTCACCTGCCCCACTTATCTGCTGGCGGCTAGATTCCACAGGTGGCAACTGACTGTAAACAGCAGGCAGTGGGCAGCGAAATAGCTAACCTGCTATTGGCTATTTAAAATTGCAATAGCCATTAGCAAGATTGCTATTGCATCAGCACACTGCCTGCTGTCAATCAGCAGAGGAATGGACCTGAAGGAGAAAGTTATCCTTCATTTCTCCTCCTGTGCTCATTCCGTGTGCGGTGTCTGATATAATGCAGTATATTCCCATTAAACACTATGCGGGAAATGATCCTGTTGATTAAAAGTGCCGTAACAGCTCTCAGTTGGTATTGGTGTATGACTGTATGACATAGCTCAAATATGTTGCAAAGTTGTCATTTATTGAAAGATCAGAGTGCAGATATTAACTTACACTTCATTTTACTTGTGTGGTATCTGGCACAAAATGCTACCTAAATAATGTGTTTGGACTCTTTCCACTTGGAACAGCATGCTATAACCACTTGCAGATGACCACTCAATGCCCTCTTTTGACAAAGACTTCCCAAAGAGCTATCAAACAGAATTAAAGCACAGTTTCCTAATTGACCCTAATCACTCCCTATGCCCTATACCTATCCCTACTCTGTGACCAATTCCCATTTTATAGTGAATTGGCTGGTTAATTTAATTTTCTTGAAGTTATTATAGTTCTCTTATTTCTCTTATGTATTTCGTGATGGCTAGGATAAAACACTCCACATCATGTCAATACTTTTCATTGAAAGTCTATGATGGTGTGCCATTTGAATCTCCATTACTTGGTCAGCTCTGCGGGACATCTACTCGGAATTTCATCTCCTCCTCAAACAGCATGAGTATTGTATACTCCAGACGGGATTATGGCAGTGATGCAGGACTGCAGTTCTTTGCTTTTTACAATGCGGTCTCAACCTACAATCAGAATGGTACCTTCTATGTTTCTTCTGAGTTTTCTCTGTCTAGCTGCAGATAGTTTTTGGCTACTTATTAAAATAAACACAATAGTGTCATACCTTAATAAAAATTATTCAGGCGGCACTCAGTTTTTACTACTTTTGTTGTTAAAACTGAACTCTGGGAAAACAAGGGCTACAAGACACTATTGCTCCTGCAAGACTCCAGTCCTCTCCTCCTTCCCCCAGGCACCATGGAAGTTGTAGTTCCATGCTCCCTTATCTCCCCATTATAGTGCAGACTACATATCAGTCCTTCCTTCTGCCATAAAGCTGCCCACCCTTTAATTGGTCATCAACCCAGCTGCAATAGTAAAAACAATAAAACAAATAATACTAGGTTTTCTCTACATTAAAACGAACTACAACAGAGTACTGATCAGAACTTTTTACTGGATTTCCTGTAAGATTTTGGCCTTCACCTAAAGTTTAAGCTAGCCATGCATGTCTAGACTTTTCTCGTTCAGCTAAACAGCATTGATGGAAGAAGTGAAATTGTACCGCTGGATTTCTCTTGACAGTTACAATGGTTTCATGAGGATTGTTTGTACTGTACAAACATAGGTTCTATGCACAACATAGACAAGATATGTGATTCATTTTATTACATGTGCGGATGTACATTATGCATTAGGATTCATGCACACACGCCATCTGCATTAAACAGCGGATAGGTTATCTGGGAAGCATTAACAATTTTTATACTTCCCAGATTACTGTTTCCTGATTTTAGATGTCCATGGGTTTAGACATGTTTAGCTGTGTAAAACCAGGCTAAGTGGCCCTGGGATGCAGAAAACTTGTGTAAATTGGCTAGACTGAATGCACCTAGATGCTGCTAAAACTCTAGGTGTTCATTCAGTCATAGCAAAGCATTACATTCTTCAGGGTGCGTTTAGAAATGAGCTCCAAATGCACCTGGACTTATTATTGCTGTGTGCATGGGGCTGATTGTCTTAACATCAGATTTTGTTTCTCTCTTCACAGTAACCCTATCATGCTATTCAGACCACATGGAAGCCAACATCTCTTCTAATTATCTGCGTTCCTTGGGCCATTCTCTAGAAAACATTCACTTATACGATGTGCAATGCCGGCCTCAGATTTTCTCTGATTTGCTTACATTTTACATCCCTTATCAAAGCTGTCAGACTGTTAAACTGGTAAGAAAATGGGTGCACCATACTTGGTTCCTTTTTCTGCAAACAGTTGTGAATTTAGCTTTATGGCTTGTGCCATGAAAGCATTTTGGGTTTTTTCATGAAATCACATTGGGGTTGGTTAATAAAACTGGAGGACTAAGCTTCCATAGTGAAACATCTGCCCTGCATAGAAACTCATGATCCAGTAGAAATGATTGCTGATATAAGATCTTCCACTTTTATTTTAGCAGACCATAAGAAATGATGCTGTAAAAAAAGCTAAGCTGTTACACTGTGCTAAGGTCATTTCTAAAAAAAAAAACAATAAATAAAAAATAGGCACCCTGCTTTACATGTTATCTTCTCCAATCATATAACTGACCAAATTTCGACAGAACGGATTTTCGTTTGTGCATGCGCTGTGTTCATGTTTCGACTTTTTTTGCGTATGAAAACACCACTAATCCATTGATTGTCGTACAGTTCGAAAAACATTTTCTAGCCTCCCCGATGGATGAAATTCATCCAGTTGTACAGTAATTGTGATCGCTCCCTTCCCATCAACTGGCTGATTATCATTCGAAAACCAGATTTCGTTTGGAAATTGAATGATAATCGCAAGGTGTATGGACACCTTAAGGGGATTTATAATAAGTGAACCATATGAAAGTATAGATATCTTTGGTAGATATTTCATCCTTAAAAGGATGTGTAGTAGCAGTAATGTTCCCCAGAACATTCAGTTCCCCTGTCTTCAATTCTATCATATATTACATAATTTAATATACAGGCCCAAAAAAAAAGATTTGTGACTTTAATCATTTAAAAATTAAATAATTGCACTGACTGTAAAATGTTAAGCCTGTAGTTTGTGCTCCATGACTTACTTAGTGGTTGTCCTATGACCTGAATTCAAATTCAGTATTAACGCGTTTACATTAAAAACCTGGAAGACCAAGAAAGTAACTGTATTGCCACCTAGCAATGAGCCAAATAGTTTTCCCAAAGCATAAGTAAATATTTGGTTGGCTTACAAAAACAGATAGGACCTAATTGGCTGCTGTGGATGACACACTTTTCTTTTATCTTTCAGGTGCACAATGAAACCATCAGTTATAATACTCTATTCACTTATTCTAATGACCTAACAGTAACATTCAGAAAAAAACTAAGTCTAACTCTGAAATGCGAGATGTACCAAAACACAGTAGTTGAGGCTGTGTACTACGCAGATGATGTAATGGAAAGCAACCTAACTCAGTATGGTTTCTTCAACACCACTCTCCAAGTTTCATATACCCAATTAACCAATATCCATACTATGTGGAACTTGGTCAAAACTTGTATCTGCAAGCAACGTTGGACACCACTGATCCAAACCTGGTTCTCTTTGTAGACACGTGTTTGGCTTCACCTCACCCTTTAGACTTCTCAACAAATGTTTATCATATCATAAGCAATGGGTATAAATCATTTTATTATATTTATTTTCATGATTGTTTACTCAAAGCTGAACTTCAGACAAACCGCTAAATGCACAAATGAAATACATATATGGTAGCTGTTGTACCTGCCACACAATTTGTATTTCTGTCTATATATTCTTGTGGCAGCAGAGCCAGCCTGGTACCCTGACTATTTTCTAATGCAGTTAATGCAGCTAGGTCTTGTCCCTGCCTGCACACTGTGACTGCTGTAGAGTTGGGGTGGAGAAATGCACAACTACAAGCTTGTCGGAGGTTCTGGGTGAATGAGATAATGGTTAACATGTGACAGCTCTCTAATGCCCAGTGGAACTCCTATAGAGCCCCTAGGAGACTTAGTTAATATGAAGTGAAAGGATGAGAGTACCAAGCTGTAGATATAATATTTGTAGATCTAATATTTGTCACAATAAAAAAAAATCTACCAATTGACCGCCAACGTGTTCCAGGGGTTGTACACAAGCCCCCCTTTATCAAGGCTGCCATGCAACCTAACTAAATGAGTTTTTGCTATAGCTTACTAAAAAATTCACCAGATCCAACAGATTCACCATTGGTTCAAATTTCTACTGCACAGTAAACCTAAGCCCTGACACAAAAAGAGAGTTGTGTTTTACTGCCAAAATACACTGGCTGGTAAATCTTATGGGGTGAGTGAAAAACTCTCATTCCCAAAATTCAAGCCGGCCTGCGACACTGAAGCTGGCACAGGTCAGCTCTATTCATCGGGAAGTCAGCGAGCACATACCACTGTTCTCTGACTTCCCAATCCTCTCCCTGCAGAGCACGCTGACTGTCAGTCATGGCTCCCCGCAGGGTTTTCCCCCCTTCCTTCTCTATTTCTCCAGCGTTGACTGGAGGAATGGAGGGGGCAGGTACAGCTGGCTCTGCCTCTAGAGAGGCAGCTGTCAATCAGCCAGTGGGGTGTATCTCGACAGCTTTGTCCGGATCCGTCCTGGCTGTGGCACTGCTCTGTGCTCTCAGCATATAGCGGGCAATAGACCACTATATGCTGAGTTTTGGGTCACCGGAGGACATTGGTATATGTCCTCTCATGACCCTGAAGAGAATAGCCCGTACAGCAGCCCTTCGGTTCTACTGAACCGAAGGGGTCCTGGGGCCGAAGCTAGCCGAAGGATCGGCCAAAGTTACGGCTAGATCCTTCGGCTGCTTCGTGAATAGACCCCTGAATGTCACATTTTGAATATATTGTATTTAGATGCAGGTAGATCCCAAGACTCCTTTTCTCATATTTACTGCTCTGTTTATAAAAACTGTAGGTGGTGGACTATAAGATATATGCTGACCTTACTAATTGTTTCTCTTTGTATTTTAGATGCAAAAGGATACCAGATTATAGAACATACTCCTCTCCCAATTTGAACCAAGTACGCTTTGGCTTCAGTGTTTTCAGCTTCTTGAAGAAGTATTCTAGTGTGTATATTCAGTGTACGTTTGCGGTTTGTAAGGAGCATGATGAGCATTCACGTTGTAGTAAAGGCTGCATGTCAAGAGTGAAAAGAGCCCTTGAATCTCCTGGTGAGCATGTCCATGCTGCCGCAGGACCCTTGCAACTTCTGAAAAAAGTATGAGGTCAATGAGCCATCCACACTCGTAAATAAAAGCAAATGCAATGTCTTTTTAGTGTAAAACACAATTTCTTTAGCCAACTAAATAGAACTATTGATGGATTACATTTAAAATCTGTCAGTTAGAGGTGTATATACATAATCTGATTATTATAGAATAAATCTGATTTTTAAAAGCCAAACACGTGTGTGTTTTTTATTTTTATGTTATATAAAGGACACTGGGTTAGCTTGCTGTTTTGCCTGTTAAACAGGCATGTTTTGTATTCTGCTTTGTAATGCAGAATGTTAATTGTGCCTTACCTAGAAATCTTTTCAAATCTTCTTGGGTGAGTATGTTACTCAAATGGTCCTTTACAAATATTTTTCACAGACTTGATATTTAATCTGTGTTATGATTTTGAGATACTTGGATATAAAGGAACAGAGATGAAAGGATTAAGGGATCAGGTTTAAGAAGGATACTTATAATCTAACTTTTATGGTTCACACCATGTTTTCCACTCTTTGGTAACACACTGCGCACACATGTGCAATGTGTAAAAGCTGCATCCTGTGCTACCTAATAAATTAGGAATTTTTCCACAGACTGGTTGTGAATCCAGCATATTTTTGGTGGCATATTTTGGTGGTTATCTGGCAGCCATCCCTTTAATTCCTCTTATCTGCCTAGTCATGAGGCAGGATACTGAAATCTACTGTAACTTCTTGACAGAAGGTTAGAATGACAAGTGACTACTCTGAGCACATGTAGGCTCAGGTGCCCATTCACATCTGTGTCACGTTATGTGCACACCAGCTGCAGTACGTTGCAATGCACAGTACCGCAATACCATGCATTGCTGTGCTGTGCTGTGGAAAAAAGTAGTGCATGCACTACATTTTTTCCACTGCAACAGGTTACATAATTAGGTTGAAAAAAGACATATGTTCATCAAGTCCAACCTATAGAGAAAGCAGTAAAAGCAGTTAAAAGCAGTAATGCACATTGCTTACTGTTAAAGGAGAACTAGGGGGTCAGGGCTTTTCCCCATAGTTCTCCTAAGGGTGACGGGAGGACACATCCTGACTTTACTGTTGAGATCCATCCAGCTGTGTGAGTGACAGCTGGATCTGCCTATCTAGAGGCAGAACCAGCTGTACCCGCCCCCTCCCCCGTCCGTTCCGCCAGTAAGCGCTGGAGGAGCGGACAGGGGAGGGGGGAATCCCTGCAGGGAGCCGTGAGTGACAGTCACGGCTCTCCGCAGGGATAGATCGAGAAGTGAGCAAACAACAGTATGTGTTCGCTCACTTCCCGATCTACTGAGCCGACCTGTGACAGTTTCATTGTCACAGGTCGGCTAGAACTATGAGGCTGAGTGATTTTCACTCACCGCATAGTTCTCTTTTAAAGCAGTCGTGCACATTGCTCTGCATTGCAGTGCACTGCAGCTGAGAGATGCGTCTGGGTGCAATTCAAATGAATGGTAGTGCAACACACCCGCCGCTCTGTAATGCACTATAGGTGCATTGTGTAATAGTGTTAATCCCAGAGTATTGTGTGAGTAATGTGAACACGCCCAGAGCCTGCAGGTAGATGTCCTTCGAGTAGATGTGAATCAACCCTTAGAAAAAAGTATAGATGGACAAAAGCAGCAGATGGGACCAGTTGGAGATGCTTCTGAGGTCCTTTTGCGGGTGTTGCTGACATCCTCTTGACCTACCTTTGACCTCAAGCTGCTTTTGCATTCACATTGACATTTACGTGGAGAAAAGTGGTTCTGATGTGAACAAAAGCCTGTGTACACATGCTCCATGCTCAAGGAGCAAAGGTAAATCAAGCACTGGTTGCAAAGAAATAGGAAAAACATTGCATGTCATTTCAAGTGCTTGAATTGAAATTTAGTTTTTATTTCAGTACAAATGTTTAGGCGATAATACACTGCATAATTGTGCTTGAAAAGTCCCACTAAACAGACAGACACATGTACTAAAAGCAAATGAGTATAACTCTGAATCTGGAGCAATTGCCCATAGTGACCAATCAACGTTTTTCTTCAGTTTGTTGAGTTCAGCTCTGAAAATGAAACAGGGAAACTGATTGATTGCCATGGGCAACCACTCCAGATTCTGTATGCTCCCATTTTTATGAATTCCACCCATTGTATAATGAATGGATAATTTTTTCTTCATAGCTTCACCCAATGATTGTGCTACCTAAACATTATCAACTATCAGTCACCTACAAGAGAGTTGCATAACAATGCAGAGAGTACATGGTACACAACACAAGTCTGATAATCACTTTGCAAAGGTAGGAGTTACATAAGTAGTGTAGCGAGCTTCAAATTTATCGCCAGAGTTGGGGGAATCTGTTAGGAACGCTACTGTCATTATTGGACGAGTAGAATAGAATTTTTTTTCTGTATGGTGGCAGATACTCCCAAGCACAATGTTGTCCTTTGGATATCCATCGTATATTGTCACAGCTCCATAATCGCAATTCAGATGAGATTCAGGAGCCATCCTTTTTAAATAAAATAGAAAAGAGAGTTTATTGTTTTGTTTTTTTTACAACTTGTATAAATGTTTCAGTTTACAGTGTACTTACTTTACATAGGAGAAACTGAGCTCTATAGTACTTCCCGGTCCTGCTTCAATTACCCATTCACACCAGAAGTTAGGTGGATAAAATAGATTAGATATTACTCCTGCAGGGTCTGTCATTACATCTCCACATTTCTCTAAGGAAATAAAATATTGGTAAGTATGGGACTACACGTGCAAATTTGTGTCTTTAACTTAAAATTACTGGTCAACTATTACACCGACTGAGTGGGACAATATTTCATGTGTCAAGACCATATGCAACAAGTGAATGATAACACAGGATTCAGGTGTGATGTGACATTGCCTGGGCAGCAGAGGTGGCTCTCTAATTAGGCAAGTTAGGCGGTCGCCTAAGGCCTCGCCCTCACGGGGGCCTCGCAGCTGCCTAACTCACCTCCAGTGGCTACTGTAAAACTGGCGGCCGTGGAGGAGGCGGGGTCTGCCGGCAACAGAGGAGGCAGGGCCCAGCAGTGGAGAAGGCTGCCAGGTAAGGGGTGTGCAGGGGTGTGACCAGCCCACCTGAGACCCTGCAGAGCCCACCATAGAGAGTATATGGTGGCATCTGCAGGGTCACTCTCAGGTGGGCTGTGTGGGATCCCAGGTGGGCTTTGCAAGGGGCATAACTAGAAATCACACGACCCCATACAAAATTTTGATGTGGGGCCATGTGATTTATAGGTACGCCCCTGCTCGCCTCTACATCCCCCCATACATAATTGCTTCCTCTTCCTGCACGGGCTGCTCGAGGTTTCCTCCCTCTAGTGCTGCGGTACCTACCAGATGCCCTGGCATTCCGGAGCTTCCTGCCTCCACAGCCACAGCTCTGGGAGAGAGAAAGAGGAGAAAGCGTGCCCAGGGTGACACACATGCCGCCACCCCTGCAGCAGCCAGCGATGGCACGGACTCAGAGGAGGCAAGGTGGAGCTGGCAGAGAAGGAGAAGAAGGTATGTGTCTGTTTTGTGCCTCCTAGGGATACAGTACCGTATACTGTACACTAGAAGCAGGTACTGTATGCCTAGGAGGTAGCATCTTATACATTTTAACTACTGGATCTTAAGAATGCTGGGGGTTTTGGGGGCCACTGACCTTCTGACCACTGCACTCTGATGCATTACCTCTGTCTGACTGCTTCACTTTGTGCGTTACCTCTTGACCTCTGCACTCTGTACGTTACCTCTTTCTGACCACTGCACTCTGTGCGTTACCTCTTTCTGACAGCTACACTCTGTGCATCACCTTTTTCTGACCACTGCACTATGTGCGTTACCTCTTTCTGACCGCTGCATTCTGTGAGTTACCTCTTTCTGACCGCTGCACTCTGTACGTTACCTCTTTCTGACCACTGCACTCTGTACGTTACCTCTTTCTGACCGCTGCACTCTGTGTGTTACCTTTTTCTGACCGCTGCACTATGTGCGTTACCTCTTTCTGACCGCTGCACTATGTGCGTTACCTCTTTCTGACCACTGCACTCTGTGCGTTACCTCTTTCTTACAGCTGCACTCTGTGCGTTACCTCTTTCTGACAGCTGCACTCTGTGCGTTACCTCCTGACCGCTACACTCTGTGTGTTACCTCCTGACCGCTACACTCTGTGTGTTACCTCCTGACCACTACACTCTGTGCGTTTCCTCCTTCTGACCGATGCACTCTGTGCGCTTCTTACTACAGATCTGTGCACTCTATGCATTACCTCCTTCTGACCTCTGCACTCTGTGGCTTACCTCCTTCTGACCGATGCATTCTGTACTTTACTTTCTTCTGACCGATGCACTCTGTGCGTTACCTCCTTCTAACCGATGCACTCTGTACTTACTTCTGACTGATGCACTCTGTGAGTTACTTCCATCTGCACTATGTGCGTCAGATCCTTCTGACCGCTGCACTCTGTGCGTTACTTACTACTGACCTCTGCACTCTGTGCGTTACTTACTAATGACCTCTGCACTCTGTGTGTTACCTTCTGGTGACCGCTGCACTCTGTGCATTATCTCCTGACCTCTGCACTCTGTGCTTTACTTACGACTGACATCTGCAGTCTGTGCGTTATTTACTACTGACCATTGCAAACTGTGCAATACTTCCTTAGGGTTAGGGTTTTGTGTATAGTTATTTATAGAATTAGATAAGAGACAGAAATAACATTCTAGCTCTAAGAGCTGTGAATTACAGGCTGTTGGTATTAATTACTAGTCTTAAAATATGCAATTGATTCAGTTAGTTTTTTATTATCGTTTGCATTTTTTTTCATTATGGGTGTAAGTGGGAGGCCTCACGTTTGAAATTCGCCTAAGGCCTCACAAAATCTCTAGAGCCGCCTCTGCTGGGCAGAACGGTACAAATCTGATCTCCGTGTAGTGAAGTTATGGGATACTTTTATACTTGTGGACAGGTATATTCTAAACCTCACACAGTACAAAATGGATTAAAAGTAAGTAAAAAAAAAACAGATTTAAAGAATGCTGTGGTCTCAAGTACATCAAAAAACTTCTGGAGGCTCTTAATGGGGAAAAAGACAATTTTTCTTAATTGCAAAGTTAAACACATATTTTGAAGCATTAATGTTACTAAAAACAAATGGGAATATTTATATAATTTGCATTGTTAAACAACAGTTCATTTCACTAGCAAATTCAGAGCTAAATGTGCTAAGTCAATTCACTTATTGTATTCTTATATACTGTACTTACATCTGCAGAATTAAAGGGACATTGTCACCATACCTTTTTAGCGCAAAGTAAAAGTGTCTCTGCCAAACAATCCCCTCGTCCTGACCCAGTCATACTCACCTTACTAATGCTCCACTGACAGTCGTCCTTCTTTTGTAAATGTCACTAAAATTCCCAGTCTTGTCTGGCGTTGGATAGTAGTCACTCCATCGAGTTACAAGGAGGTAGGTAACATGCAGGTACCATACCTGAAAATATTGGGTATTTTTGCTCCCTGAGGCAGCAGAAGAGGAGGTGGCAATGTGAGTATCAGAGGGTTGGGGGAGGGCTGTGCTTTTTAGGGCTTTTATTGCCCCCCATCTTCATCAGGGTATGCTTACCTTTCCTTCACTCACTGGCACTCTTTTTGTCCATTGATGGTAGTAAACGACACTCACGACAAATCAAGATCCCCAAATGCGTGAGATCTGGTGCTAAGCCTGATGTTTGGGGCAATGTGTGATGTCAAGCATTAACCAACAAGCCTATACTGGTTGTATTTGGAGAGGTTAATGATGATGTCCTGTTCGCTTGAGTACTGTCAGAATGAGGTTTAAGTGCAGAAGATGTTGCATGATGTTGGTGACCTCTCCGTAAAGAATGCCTGGAATACTAGACTGGAGACATGCAGCAGAAGAATAAAGTGTGCAGACAAAGGAAGCTTCCTACCCAGACAAACTTGGTGTGAACTTGAGCTTCATGCCCCTAAAGTCTGTCGAAGAACTGAGATCCTGGAGGTGTGCAGCCACTTTAAGAAATGGAAAGTTACAGCCTCCCAATGTCTTTTTATTTTTCTCTATTTTCAACTGTATCAAACAACTGGATTTGAAAAGCAATACTGGACTATGTTTTTCCCAGTGTAAATGTTGTATTAAAAGATTGACATTTTTCGGTGACTATTAAGTTGCTCTAGATAAAAGTCTGTAAACACTTCTAAAATTAGTTGCTATTCTTAGGGGTTCATGGTTGGTCCATAATGGGAAATACAAGACTAAAAACATAGGTTAGGCCTTTATCACTCTATCGAACAGAAAAAATTGTTGAGTTTACTTTATTGATGGAAAACATTAAAACTAAAGCCTATTGGTGGGAAAGTCCATCACAACTTTTGATGCTGGCTCTCTACATGTCCTTTTTTTTTTCTTCCTACGAATTATTTTTTTCTAATAATTAGGACAGGACTATTAGGGGGTTTAAAATGTTAACTGCTGGCACCTGACACAGTATTTTCTGGAGATTCCAAATGAATATACCCAAAAATATATTTCACATCACAACATATTCAGTTTTACTCACCAGGAAAAGTATCAGCAACTGCAAAGATACAAATGTATTTAAAAGTTTAGAATAGGTCAGAGAGAAACATTCTTAATATATTTGGCATATAATTACAGAATTGTTTCATATGAGAGAGTTAAGAAATCCTAGCCCAATTGTAAAGCTAGCAGGGAATGGTATAATAATTGTTTATTCAGAATATACATTATTATGTACACATGATATCATGCTTAGCAATAATGGAAGAGCAATATTACTATGACTATCCCATTTCCTTGTTTTCAATATTTTTTGTCTTTTAGGGACCAATTATTGGCATGCAGAGTTTGTGTGAACTTGAAATAAATCAGAACACCCAGAGGAGAGAGTCAAACACAGGGGGACATGAACAGATAATATGCATAGACCATGATTTACTAATGGAGCAGAGCATGTTTACTATCAAAGTGAACTTTGACTTAGGAAATGAGGTAATACAAAGTTAAAATTCACTATACAAAGAATACCAAAGCATGGGCAATGAAAATTTAAAATGTAGGATTTTGTTTGCACATGTGCACAACTTTACCTTATTCATTGAGCTAAGCCAAAATTCATTTTACAAAGGAAAAATTCACTTCACAGATTCAGCTTTGTAAATGCGGTAGTGTTTTTTTCCAACTTGAACTTTCACTTTGTTTTATTGTGTTACTATGCTGCTGTTGTTGTTATTATTATTATTATTATTATTATTACTATGTTATTTGCTAAGTTAAAGTGACATTAAACCCTCAGATTTTTTTACATAAACCAATACTGTAATGTGTGCCTTACTGTAATCCAGGGTTGTTTCCCTTCTCTTTGGTGCTCTTCCTTTTAAATCCTCATGTCTTCTCATGCTTGGGGAGAACTTCCCTTTTCAGCTCAGGGCCTCTTCCTGTAGTGCTGGCTCAGGTTACAAGCCTATACAAACCTATACACAGACACCGCGTATCCATTCCTGAGACAAGGCAGTCTGCTGCAAAACAGAAGTTCTGCCCAGCATGAGAACAGGTACAGATTTAAAAGGAAGAGCAGCAAAGAGAAGGGAAACTACCATGGATTACAGTAGGGCACACATTACAGTATTGTTTTATGTTAAAAAATCTGAGGGTTTAATGTTACTTTAAATGAAAATTCATTTTGCAATGTGAAAACGCTCTACATCTTTAATAGGTCCACCCCACAGTGTTCCTGTTTTGCCTTTTAACTAGGAACTAGACAATTGCTAAATAAACTAGTTTGTATTTCCATTATTTTAGACTGGAGGTCAAACTAGATTTTCGTTTTCCTTTAAAAAAAACCTTAGTTATTCTCTTTACATTTGTAATATTTAACATTAGATGAAATTCTGCATTTAGTTGCATTTTTAAAAAGTGCAGCTGATCACGGGAACCCCGTAGTCTAATCCTCTTGTTCATGCAGGTACTATTCAGATGATAAATTCTTTTAAAACACAGTTACAATACATCACATAATCACTTACAAAAAAAGAAGAGAAAGGAAAGGAAGGATGGCCATGTTCTCACCTGTAACAGTGAGTTGATTCATCATAATGAGAACAAGGCAGAGAGCAAGAGCCATTGTCTCCATTCCGGCTGCTGAGTGTATGAACACAATGTAATAAGTTGTTCCTTTAAAGGTTATGATCTTTGCTGGCATGTCTTATAAACCTTTAAACAAACAGGAAACTGGCACATTGCAAACAATGAGATTATCATAAAAGTTCTGACATTTTAAAAAATGATAGCAATAAATAAACAGCCTTCAACATATAATTCCTCGTTGCAATTTGAGATATTTAATTAACTAAACAGTACAGGGATCTACAGTTTTATATTGATAGAGGATGATGGCCCTCTATGATCAAGACATGAAAGCAATTGCAGGCTACAAACTTGCTAAAAGACTACATTAAACTGCAAAGCCACCAGTAAAGGGGGTCATTGGTAGTTATACAGGCAGTGCAAATAGCAATAAGGAAATGCATAACATAGTGCTGCATCTTGCAGAAAATTAAGGTCACTTTTAGAGCCATCTAACATTACAGGTAACCTTAACTGCAATCATTATGAAGGGCAGGCTAGAGGGTGTGAAACAGAGTTGATGTAATCTATTATTGGCATGTCCCGCAGTGCTCCATTTTTGGGTCAGATATTCAAAAGCCGCAATAGAAGTACATTGGAGAGCTGACAATAGCATCTTTTTCAGTGAAGTTGAGGAAAGAATTGCTGACCTCTACAAGGCATATATGTTGGCACATGATTTAAGTGGTCTTTAGTTAACGTGACCGGTATCCAGAGCACAACAGGACCTGTTATTTTTAGAGTACCTATCAGCATTACCAAATCATGTTATCGTTCTAGAACCACTTGGCTACCTCCAACACTCACCCCTGCTACTTTTCTCCTCCTACCCCAGCATATTTTCTTTATTCTCCTCAAAACCATATCCAGTGACTCCTCTGTACTTTTCAACTCCAGAACTTCCTCCATATTTGCAGTCTTATCTACCTCCAGCTCCCTTCATTTTAAAGCTACTCATCTCTGTCTCCAGCATAGCCCTGTTCTGCCACTTCCATCTGTCTACAGCACTTGTTTTGTTGTGTCTTTCCTCTGCTTCCAGCAAAATGAAACCTCCAATTAGTGTATCTTTACAGTATCCCACCATGTAAAGCACTTGCTAACATTCTACAGCATTCCATCATGTACAACACCTGTCTACCCTTTACAGTATCCCAAACTGTGCTTCCCACCTCTCTCTTTTCCTCCTGTGTCCTCTTGTAGTGCTTCTCTGTACCATCTCTAGCAGTGCCACTTACACCTCCAGCAACACCTTGTTTATGTGTGTACAGTACATGTCTCCTTTTGCTAATTGCATCTACTATTGTTTCCCAGATTTTCCTAAAAATGTAGTATGTCGATCAAATTATTTCTCTGTGACCTCTAAAAGAAACCTTTTAAAAGGAAAAAAATGTATTAACCCTGGCAGTGCGGCTACCCCGCATAATAGACTCCAAAATCATCCGCAAACAAAATTAGGAAAATCAGCAAACCAAAAACTCTCTTTTCTGATTAGGTTTATAAAGGGCTTCGTTCCCGCCAATTACTGTGCGTTCCAGCGCGATTAGCTGCTGGAATGCACTGTATCGCATACTAAACTTGCATACTAAACTCCCCCTGCGTTCTGCATTCAAGAACATGTGGCAAACAAATTCCTGCATTCCAGTCTAGTACGATCGTAAAAAATTCTGCTTGCACTTGCGCTTGCACTTGACTGGAACGCAGGCATTATTGTGCCACACATTCTGGTGCGGGCGATCACACTGCAAATGGGGGGCGTGACTTTGGGGCCTTCCCCTCCCGCCCCAGAATGCAGGGGGGAGTTTAGTATGCAATACACAGCATTCCAGGAACTAACCTCACTGAAACGCAATGTAATTGGTGGGAACAAGCCCTAAAGGTTTCAGGGTCAGGGTAGCAGTGGGCAGCCTCTTTAGCTGCCTCTTTGTATCCAAAGAAAAGCCATCAATAATTTCAGCTTAGCATGAAGATTTGTTGGGTATCTTCAAGGGCTGTAATTGCAAGGTGATGTTGTGTAAATTAGCTCTATGTTATGTTGCTTGCGTTGATGAATGCAGGAATGTAAATGCATGAGCTAATCATTTTTGTCTAAACTGTGAAGCAGCATTATATATGCATCATGTGCATGATTTTTCCATATATGGCATTAGTGGAAATATGCTTTTAGAGACTTTTTGGTTGATGAATACGTTTTGCTGTGTGAAAATCACACGCACCTGGTGCGTGCGTGTGTTTAGGTTAGTAAATCACCCCCTTTGTCTCACTTGTTTATCATCTTCACAGTGGGAGGCATACCATTTGGAGTTGTAGCTGTACAGGTAGTGCCTCTGCCCACTTATGTGATGACATCAGTATAAAGTTACTGTCACTTAAAAAGAGAGCCACTAGCAGTTATAAACCATAGAGTTGCCTGCACATACCAGCAGCGGTTCTTATTGCCTTATGCTGTGGTTGAATGCTAGTGCTGTTCTGGAAAGACTATGCTCCAACACGTGTCCAGCCCCTCCTACCTTACAAACATCTCTGTTGGCCAACAAATTATCCCATCATAGTAATGGGCCAATTGGAAAGTGGGTGTAGAGGTGTGCGGGGGTAGGAGGGGGTAAAATATGGTCAAGCTCCGACACTTCCAGTAAGTGTTGGAGTGTTGCCTGTTTACAACTGCCCAGCAATCGGTCATAGCAGAGGGTGATGAGGGCTGCTGCATATATGTGCAGGCACCTCTAGATGTATACTGTGCTTTTGAGAACCACCTACCCCATGGTATAAGGAAGGTGACTACAGTTTTTAAATGTTGCCGGTCTACAAACACCTTGTCACTGTCCAGTCTTCTAATCTGCACTTTGGAATACCAGTGATCATCATCATACTGGTTTCTATCCTCTGTATGCCTACCTAAGTACCTCCTTCTACCACCTATCCGTTCCAACGCATGCAAATGCCAGCTTGATAAAACATTTTTTTTTTTACTGATAATTCAGTATAAAAAGAGATGCCATTTTAAACTAGCTACATTAGCAGTACTAGATTAAAGTAGATCTATACCTGAACTGAATTACATTTTGCTTGCTAAAGCATTATGTATAATAAACAATAGCAATACTTTTACTTTCTTTTAGAAAATGTTGTTCTCACCTTTTTAATCTTTATTTTTTTTTTTGCATCTCAGTGCTGCTGACCTCCTACTTATGTTGAAGCCACTACTGGGTTACTTACTATCCCTAATGTTGACAACCACTGAACATGACTGCACAGTGAGTGATGGTACCAACTTACATAGAATGCAATCAATTGTATGAACTGCACAGAACTGTAAGGCTGCAAAGTTCTATAGTTAGAGGGTCAAGTTGGGCACCTAATTCTAATACAAGCCCCGTTTATCTGCCATTCTAGTGGTTTGTTTGTTTTTCCATGGTCAGTGTTTACAGAACTGTCCATCATGAGAACATTTCCAAGATTTGAACAAAGGGATTATAAAGGGATAACATGGGCATTAGCAAAGCTGACACCGTGAAAATTACTTCCTTATTATCATGTCACAATTTGGTATTTGCATACTATCCAGAAAATATAGATAGATATAAGAAAACATTTTGCCCTGATTTTTGTAGAACTCTCCTCCAACCTTCTAAATCTTAAAAATAAATAAATACATCCTCTTAACTACTGGAATTAGGGCAATGGGGTGTATGTAATTAATCCTCCCTCCCCCTAAGCAGGTAAGCAGGAGCTTTAAGATGGTGGCTTTTGAAGATTAGAGTTAGGACCACACTACACAGAGGAGCCTTGACGAGCTAGCCTGACTTCCAAATAACTTGTGCAAAAGTTGTGCGACTAGAACCTCTGTTTTTAACACAAATTAGACAGTGTAATTTTTTTTGCCAGCTGGTAAGTGTGCTGGGAGATTTTTTGTAAAGCCCTTCCATGTGCACCTTACTTTGGAAGCTGGTTATAAATTGACAGGGAGTTACCACATTATATTTTTACACATCCTTTTTTTAATAGCTTATTACTTTTGCTTAAATCAACTTGAATATTTCATATTGTTCAAGATGAACTAGATGTAGATGCCGATATAAAAACATCAATATGTATTAAAAGATAAGTAAAGGTTTTTTTTTTAACTTTTTTACTGCAGCTAGTGTAAGTACCTAAATTGGAAGCTGTACCAGCTTCTTGGAAATCCCCTGTACAGCAGCAATTAGACTGGGAGAGGGAGCGGTAATACTAGAAGCCAATCCCGTGAGCTGTATACACAAAGGCTGACAGGAGGAAAGGACAAGGTGATGGAGGAATGGGATGCTGTTGCTCAGTAGATGCCCATTCAAAGGCTGGGGGCAGTGATGTGACCAGGCTTTAGAATCACTCTTAAGGTGCCCATACACCTTACAATTATCTGCAGATTTTCTGTGGTCAGATGGCAAAAGTGCAACAGATTGGCCCAGGTGGCGATTACTCCATCCACACAGTTAAGTGTAGATGGAGGAATCTGTTGCACCTTTTCCATCTGACCACAGAAAATCTGCAGATAATTGTAAGGTGTATGGCCAGCTTTAGATTACTGAATCATTACTGTTTGAATAGAGACATCTGTTTTAGTTTGCTTTCAGTTATACAGTCAATTACATTTATGCTAAAGGTAACTTGGAGGCCTGCCTAAAGTTGGCCAAATTCACTAAATTGACATAAAAAATTAAGGCTTCATCTGACTACCCTCAGACACATTTGCATCTGCAAAATCGTTGCATTTGGTGATAGTTCCTGGTTAGGCACATTGAGCAAGGCAAATGCACTGCAGACACTTTACCAGTGGAAAAGCAATATCTATAGCGCCCGGGGCAAGGCAAGTTTTACACACCCTATCCTGGAGGACCGTTAGCACTCTGATTAGCATGCCTCTATCCCATCCCCCACCTCCTCTCTAATCAATACCCCCCACTTCCATCCTCCCTCACCTTTTCTCTGATCAGTCATCCCCTCTATCTCCTCTCTGATCAGTTCCCCCTCTACCATTCTCCACCTCCTCTCTGATCAGGATCCCCTCCTCCTATCCCCCACCTCATTTCTGATCAGTACCCCATTTCTACCATCCAACACCCTTTCTCTGATCAGTACCCCTCTCTACCATCTCCCACCTCCTCCCTCCCCCCAATCCTCAACCTCATCTCTTTTTTTTATCATTCAATTTGTATTATTTTAAACAGATTGACTTTGACATGTACTCTTTTACACAAATTACGACTGAACAAATCAAACATTAATGATGGCAGGTAACCCTCACTTCCCGCCCAGTCCTCCTCTTATACCAATCGCTTATAGTTGGACTACTTGTTTGGTTCCAATGTAGTGGAATTAAGGTCTTCGCAGCGTTCAGTAGAGGGAGTACCAACAATCTTTTATATGCCGTAGTCGGGAGGTCCGTAAGATGCAAGAGGCAGACCATTGGGTTCAGAGGTAATGTCACCGTGGTAATCCTCTCTATCTGGTCTATTACCTGGGTCCAAAAGGGTTGTATTTGAGGACAAGACCACCACGTATGTATATAAGTGCCTTTATTGCCACAGTTTCTCCAGCATTGCTCTGTCTTGGATGGATACATTTTATGTATACGTTCAGGTGTATAATACCACCGTGCCATGAAGCGGAACGTGGTGTCGGTCACTAGGGTGATAATCGACGAAGTAGAATGAGGCTTAACAGTTTTTGTTTCTGCGCATCCGTCCAGATAGTTTCCACGTCCTGTTCCCATTGATTTGAGTATGCTGGGAACGGGCTAACTTGGTGCTTTAATAAGATTGTGTAAATTTGGGATATCCCGTAGCATGGGGGGGTCCATTGAAAAAAACTATTTTTCCAGAGGTGTGAGCTCTGATATGGTGCGAAGAGGTTTTGGAAGTGAAGAAATAAAATGTGATAGTTGCCTATGTCTCCACGTGTCAAATGGATAAGTCCCCCATTGTTCTCTAAGAGATTCTAGTGAAAATATTCTATTTCCATCGCATACTTGGAAAAGCTTTAAAGTAGAGTGCGTCGTCCATTTAATAAACCCACTGTTGTGTAATCCAGGTGGAATAAACAAGTGATCAGTTACTGGCATTATCGGGGAGTTATATTGGCCTATCAGCCGAATATATTGTGAATTCCATATAGCCAGAGTTTGGCAAGGGAGAGGGGAAGTAAAAGAGTGTAAGTTCCTGTGTTCCTGTGGTATCCAACAAATAGTGTATATATTTTGATTGGCTAGAGAGTTTTCCAATTCCACCCATCGTTTAGTCTTAGTGCAAAAATAAAGATCCAGCATTCTATTGAGCGCAACAGCCTGGTAATAACAATTAAAATCTTGCAGTGCTAAGCCTCCCTGTTCTCGGGTCCTAATGAGGACTCCATGGGAGATCCTGGTGGGAGACCGTCTCCAAATGTACCGACCAACCACCGACTTGAGAGCTCGTAAATAAAATTTTGGTAATGCAATAGGTACAGTTTGTAGTATATACAGTATCCGTGGGAGTATTGTCATCTTTATGACATTTATCCATCCCGTAAGAGAGATGCTTGGGCGGTGATTAAGCCATGTGTTAAGGTCCCTATTAATACTATTTAATAGGGTCAAGTAGTTTGCGGTGAATAATTCCCTAGTTCTAGATGTGAGGGTTATACCCAGATATCGCATTTTATGATTTTGCCAACCAAAGGGCTCGCTTTTTTTAGTGCGGTAACAATGTGGCCTGGGGTAGAGATGTTTAGTATTTCAGATTTCGAAAGATCAATTTTAAAGTTCGATATTTGGTTAAAAGTTTCAAATTCTAGTAATAATGACGGGAGCGAGATCTGAGGCTGTTGGATAAAGAATAGAATATCGTCCACATAAGCGGCTAGTTTATGTTCTATGGTGCCTACTGTAACACCTGAAATATTGCTATTGTTTCTTATAGTAATAAGAAAAGGCTCTAATGATAGAGCGAACAATAATGGGGATAATGGGCATCCTTGGCGTGTACCGTTATATAGCGTGAACTACAGCTCCAGTCCTACAGCTAAGAGGGTGGCCCGGAGATAGTCCCAGTCGACTCTATCGAATGCTTTTTCAGCATCTGTAGACACCAGCAGAGTGTGTTTCGATGATAGGGAAGCTTGGTGGATTATACTAATTGCTCTCTGGGTACTGTCTCTCGCCTCCCTGCCATTAATAAAACCTGTTTGGTCTAATGATATTAGTTGGGGCATCAAGCGGCCCAGTCTAGTTGCTAGGATTTTAGCGACTATTTTAATATCTGTATTAAGTAACGATATCGGCCTGTAACTGCCGCATATAGTGGCGTCTTTGCCTGTTTTAGGGAATACGGATATGTGTACATGTAGTGTAGCTGGAACCGGTGGCTCTCCGCAAAGGAGGGAGTTATAATATTTACCTAGATGGGGGAAGTAAAATATGTTGGAAAGTCTTATAATATTGTAATGTAAAACCATCAGGCCCTGGGCTTTTCCCGTTAACCATAACGGCTATGACCTGTTGAATCTCCTCTAGGCTTATATTCGATTCCAATGTTTCCGCCTGGGACTTAGCTGTAGCGGGTATAGGGATTGAGGCCAAGTAGGTCCGAATACGGTTAGGTGTTGTTCTTTTATTTGTGCATTACTCTCAGGTCTCACATTATACAGGAGTGAATAATATTCCTTAAATATATTAGAAATAGAGGATGATGTATGTACCATTACATCTTGTTTAGTTTTTATCTTAGCTACGAAGTTCCTACTTTGTCTTTCTTTCAGGAGTCTAGCTAGTAGTTTCCCCGGTTTATTACCTAGTTCATAGGAACGTTGAGAGAGATAGTTTAAGGATTTTTTATATTTACAAGATAGTGCGTCTCTCAATGCACCCCTTGCGTTTGTTAATTCCCTAAGAGCCGAGGCGGTCAAAGACCTTTTATGGAGCTGCTCTAAGGCAGTTACCTTTGCTGTGAGGCTTATTATTTTATGGGTGTGCTCTTTCTTTTTACGGGAGCCCTGAGAAATAAAGGACCCTCTAATTGTGGCCTTATGGGCCTCCCATATAATACCCGGCAACTCATCTCCCTCAGTATTTTCAGCAAAGTAATTCGAGAGGTGTTTTGTAAGGGCCATCACTACTTTATCATCCCGTATAAGAGATTCATTTAGCCTCCATGTGAACGGTGTATACTTGTCTCCTGGGAGCCTCGCGGACATCATCACCGGGGCATGATCTGAAATAGTAGCAGTTAGGATGGTTATGTCCTGAATATTCCCTATATAGTAATGGTCTACCAGAATGTAGTCTAGCCGTGTATATGTATTATGGACTGTTGAGTATACAGTGTAGTCCCTATCTCGAGGATGGTAAATTCTCCATATGTCAATCAATTGTAGTTTATGTAGCAAAGCTTTAAATGTTTTAAGTCGTTTAAAGGCTATATGAGAGCATCCTGCGGAGGAATCCAAGGAAGGATCCATGTGAATATTAAAATCTCCTGCATAAATCACCATGCCTTCCTGATAATCTCGCAGAAGGCGTAATGTCTTATAGAGGAAAGTAGTTGGGGCTTTATTGGGCCCGTATATTGAGACAAGTGTAAACATGTAGTTGTCGATCGTTCCTTTAACAAAGAGGTACCTCCCTTCAGAATCTACCATTGTGGACACGTGTTTAAACTGAACATTTTTTTGGATGCCGATCGCCAGCCCTCTAGAACTACTCGAATCCGAGGTACTATAGAACCACGTCGGGTAGTGTATTGAAGTTAGACGTACATGAGTAAATCGCAATATCGCAGCGAAGTCGCCGCAGTTCAAATCCCAACTGGTGTCTTTTAGCCGGGGTATTGAGGCCCCTGACATTATAAGTTAATATATTGTAATTGGCCATCGGCACTCAAAAAGAAGGTGCAGCCATTGCCTTTAGAGTCTGAACCGGGCGTCCCCCAGGCATAAAATAGAGGGGTAGGAGGGGAAGAAAAGAGAAGAAAACAGTAACATACATTTAACACACCATAAAAAGGAATGTCGTAACTGGTCAAGATTACGACCCATATGTCTATTCCCTAAGTCCAAATACTGGACTAGTGCGAGCTCCTCTGAGCTATTGTCGCACACTATTGTTATTCTGGGGGGCGTCACTACACCCCTTGGCCCCTGTCTGTCCTGTTCTCCCATGTATAGTTACACAGAAGAAGAGTCCCTGCCGGGCACCACCGTACATCTCACCTGCACACCCTCACATCATCAAAGGCCGCCGGCGCCCCCGCACTCCCCGGTGTGCCCGAGCGCCCAACGCCCTTGTCCAGCCACCCCCAAAGTCATAGCGTCCCGTCCCCAAAACTCTATAATGCTAACACTTCTATATTACTACCAACCCCCAACTACCTAAACCAGGCTGTTGCCTATCCTCTTATGCTTCCTATTCAGGCCTTCCCCCGCGACGCAGGGTCGTCTAGTGTAGCGTCTCATTTAAGTAGACCTAATTAGGGCGCTGCGTTGGAAGGTTTGTAGGCACCCATTCAGCATTTGGGAGCGGGTCGTTTATCCATATTGACTCTTGCCATCCCGGTAGTTGGGGTGGTTCAATTACTACGGTTTCACAAAACTGTTGCAGATCTTCTGGGAATCGGAGAATTGCCGTTTTTCCTTCCTTGCGAGCTATCAAACAGGACGGGAACCCCCACCTATAGCTAATACCTTCTTGTCTAAGAATGTCTAAGAGTGGGCGTAGGGCTCTACGTCTTGCAAGCGTTTCTCGAGCTAAGTCTGGGTATATCTGTACGCGTATCCCCTTATAGTCCGCCAGGGGGTTTTCCCGCAGCTTCCGTAATATGTTCTCTTTATCCGCGTAATAATGTAAGCGGCATATAATATATCCCGCGGTCTCAGACGCCATACCGCGAGGGCGGGAGGCACGATGGACGCGGTCAGTCATCAGGTTAGTAGTGGGCGGTTGGTCCAATATGGTATTAAAGATCCCCCTTATTGTCTCATTTAATTCAAGGTCCGTTAGTCTCAGGTAAGCCACGTATCCTTAAGTTGTTTCTACGGTCCCTATTCTCCTGATCTTCAACCTGATAAGAGGTATACCGTTGTGTATGGCTCATCTTACATACCTGAGATTGCAGATTCTTAATTGCTTGCGCGTAAGAGTCTAACCGAGCCTCTCCATCCTCTATCCGTTGTAGCAGATGTGTAATTTCTCCTTTGATAGCTAGGATATCTGTCTTCAGTGACTGTTCAAGCCTGGAAAACATTTCCACTAGCTCAGCTTTCGTTGGGGGAGTTCTCATCAACTCGTCCACTGATGATGACATCATCTGCTCCACCGCGTCTCCTGTCCCCACACCAAGGGCCGAAGTGTCCGTGTTCCTCTCACCCAGAGACACCCAGAGGCTCGTGCGAGAAGCCAGACCTCATGTGTGAGATGCACCCTCCGCAGTAAGGTACCACTGCATCGGGCTCACCACCGGCACCTTCGGCGCCCCCTGTTTCCCAGTCTTTCTCCGGTTCATCTCTGGCGGTGTACAGGCAGTCTGTCAGCTGGCTGTCAACTAGGGCGATCTGATAGCCGGTATACTCGTGTGCAGGCGAGATGCCTCATCTCTGATCAGTACCCCCTTTTCCCACATCCTCTCTGATCAGTACCCCCTTCTCCCACCTCCTCTCTGATCAGTACCCCCTTTCTTCCACTCCCACCTCCTCCCTGATCAGTACTCCCTTTCTCCCACTCCCACCTTCTCTCTGATCAGTACCCTTCTTTCTCCCCCCTCCAGGGTCACCTCAGGTGGTCAGATAAGCCTCTTCTCCCAGTTAATAAAGGACCGTGTTTAATGTTATACCCTAAATATGGGAGTAACATGAAACATGGTCAGAATAGTGCAAGACTTAAATACTATTTTCACAATATTGCCAGGCATCTGTCTTCTGGATTTAAGAACTAGCATTGGCAATTGCCATTCCCTGTGCACAGAAAGTGCCTCAGTGGCCAGGAAGGGTTATCACCTTTGACACGGTGATGGCAATTGGTTGGGATTAGTCAAGAAAGTTGGGTACCTGGCTACAAAACAAACATGATTTTAGAGAATAATAGCATGCATCTTGTTGTTTCCCCTTTAGACAGGACTTTTTAAACATTTAAAATGGCTGAAGCATTTCGTCTAATAAACAGTATGTGACAGATGGGTTTATTTATTTTAAAAAGCAGGATGACATGACATTTGTATGCTTATTATGTTGCGCAATGAGTCAGTTTCCTTGTTGTATAGGGATTATCAAATGCTGCCAAGAATCATCATCGTGCATATATAATCAATGTAATCTAACATGCTCATAAAGATGCCATCCACCATGGAGACTATGGCTTTGGTACTATGTCTTGTGCTTTTTACAGCAGATATTCCTTCTCTCACAGGTGAGGCTAGATCTGTCATCTGATATTGATCTATTAATAGTTACTAATAACTAGTTCATGAAGTCCTGGTCTGGCATATTACTAGAGGGTATGATGTTTTTGTCAATGCTGGGGACAAGTAGAATTTAACTTTTACAATTTCACCTGATGTTGTATTGTCCAATCTTGAATGAATATCAATCTCTTTATTTTGTTTTATGCACTTATGATTTACAGTACATAAACAGATATGGACTTGTATTTTATTAGCAACTTTTATGAGCAACTTTTCATTCGATTTTGTTCACATCTAGCAATCGCTGTTGGTTCATCATTACTATATCATAGAATAGCAGAAATATAGTTAGCATTCTACTATTCTGATAAGCATAATACATTACAGATAATAGACATTTCATATTTATATCATTATAATCATGGTTTAGATATTACAAAATACATTTATACTTTTTTTAAATTAACATTTATCTATTATGAATTACAAGTGTTTCTGATGGAATTTTTCTTAAACTTAACAATTAAAAATGTTCTTTATTTTCTTTTGTCAGTTGCACAATCAACTGTTGGTAAGTAGAAAATGGTACCAATCGGAATCACTCATTTTAGGTGTTTCACCCAGTGAAAGTTCATTAAACGTAGCACACAACTCCTGCTTTAACAGCATATACTATCCTGAGACATCAGCTTTGTGATCGGAATACATACTAGAGTTGATTTGATAATACAAAGATTACTTAAGAAAAAATCACTTTAATGTAGCAAATGCTGCCTTCTGTCTGCCCATCCTTTGCAACAACTTACCTATATTCCCAGTGTCCTTTGCATTTCTTTCATTGTTGCTTGATTTGATGCAATCTCAATTTCCCAAGTCTACATATCCCATCATGCATTGTTTTCTGCAAGCAGTGATTATGTTACAAACACAGATGTTGAGTTGTAGTTCAGATGGTAGGACTAGAGTAGATACACAAAGTGCATTTGCACAGGGCTGAGGGTCTGTTCACACCAATATCAGAAGGAAATCGCAAGTCAGCAGAGGGTCCATTGACTTGCAATTGTACCTTCTGATTTCCTTCTGATAGGCTGCGTTGTGTTCTGTTTTTCAACGGATGCTAATAGAAGAGCTCTGAAAAGCAAATGGGTGTAAATAGGGCTAATTCACATCAGATACGTTGTGTTACGTTGTGCTGAAAAAAAGTAGTGCATGTTCTACTTTTTTTTTTACTGCAACATAACGGAATGGAACGGAGTGGTGGGAATTAGCCCCATTCACACCCATTCATTTTTCGGTGCCCTTCTATTAGCATCTGAAAAATGGATCACAACGACATGGATCACATCGCAACAGATCCAATGTGAATGGATGTACATTCTATGGCCATCTTCAATAAGTAAGCTTACAAACTTCTAGATTGATATTGTTATTAGAAGTGGAATAGAACCTATGGAATTTCTCTAGAAATACATGTTTGTTTTTCGTTGACCATAGATGTCTTTTAAATCTATCTACGTCTAAACCTACATGTACTACTCAGTATTCAGGGTGACAAAACTGCGCCATTGTTTCATTGCAGAACAAACAGTGTTGTCACCCTGTTAAAGGAAGTGGAAAAATAACAGATTTACTTGACGGTTCAACGGTTAATAAAACTGTGTCGTAGCATTCAGTTTTAAACACAACTCAGCAATGGCAGTTTTTTTTTTAATTCCTGCCCTAAGTGGCTCAGTTTAAGTGCCTATAACATATGCTAATGGCTGAGATCCATAATGTTTCTGCTTTAAAGCTGAACATCTGGCCAACAGCTGTATACATTGGGCGCTCGGTCATGGACCGAACGCCCGACAGTATCAGGAGAGAGGAGGGGACCCGGCGGCATACCTTATCCCGCTGGGTGACTGTCCCCTCCTCTCTCTGCCAGCGTCCATCATGAAGATGGGCGCTGGCAAGTAATTAGAATACTCCCACGCGTGCGCGATGACGTCATCGCGTACGCGCGTGGTGATGTCACGTGCATGCGCAGTGCCGTCTTGGTGGGGTGACACTCGGTTACCGCTCCGGGTGTCACCCAGCCTCGGGACGCCCCTGGGTTTACCTACCAAAGGATTGGCATCTCAGTTCATACAGTGCTGAGATGTACACAGTTATGCTACACAGCGCTGTCTGGCAGGGTAGGAGACCTGATTTTTCTCCGCTGCCGTTAGGTAATACAGGTGATTTCCACACAACCACTCTGTGACTGGACTGTGAAAAGAAAAAAAAAAGAGAAGACTGATAAGTTTACCTTCCTGTCACTCTGCTCCTCCCCCCCCTTCCCTCTCACCAGCACGTTCCATGCACTGCAAGCTGACTGGCTCCTTGTGCTGCTTCTCCCTCCACCAGTCTGAGCTCTGCTGTACAATAGACAGCAAGAGGCTGGTACTGAATTAAAGGAGAATTATGGGGTGAGTAAATTACATTGATTAGGAAGTCAGCGGACATATACCGCTGTTCGCTAAGCTCCGGATCCTCTGCTTGCAGAGAGCAGTGACCTGCAGGGATTCCCCCCTCCCCTCTCCGTTTCTCCAGTGCTGACTAGAGGAATGGAGGGGAAAGGGGGCAGGCACAACTGGCTCTGCCTCTAGAGAGGCAGTGCCAGCTGCCAATCAGCCAGTGGGATCCGTCCCGACTGCAGCACAGCTCTGCACTCTCAACATATAGCGAGCAATAGCCTGCTATATACTGAGTTTTGTGTCACCGGACGACATTAGTTTGTGTCCTCCTGTTACCCTGAAGAGAACTATGGCCAAAACGGTTATTTAGTCACTTAAATACATTTAATGATGTGATGAGCTGCTTTAATTTGTGTATTTTATCCCTCCATAGAGTTCAGCATTTAATTGTATGTGAAGTCTAAACTTTTTTTTGTAGTTTTGGATAGAATGTTTAGGGATTAGAACCCGTCATGTTTTTTTTATTGTTGCCCGTGTCCCTGCTGAGGACATTCAACCGCACTGTTACAGAAAGTCATTCGAAATCCAAAATATTTGAGTTGTCACAAGAACAGAAAGTGAGGGTAAATCTTTCAATGGGTAAAGCTGCTCTGGTGACAGCTATTTAAGAGGCCATATCCCCCTTGTTTTTAGGGATTTCCTCTCACTTCCTGCTTTGTTTCTCAGGAAGTGAAGGAAAATAACCCATGGATGCATCACAGATAAAAAACAAAACAAAAAAGACAGATGAAAAACCCCCTTACTTCCATACTCTAATACTAGAAAATGTATTTTAAAAATTAAGCAAAATTATAATAAAAGGGTTCAAAATGCTCAATTAAGGTATCATTATGTCTCTTTAACATAGATGTTTGTTTTGTTGTTTTTACCTGATTATACATTACTTCTGCATGCAATAATTTGTGATGTGACAAGCTGTGTATTTGTTTCCCTTTATTGTTATATACAGAACCCACTAGAAGCCTTGGTAAGTTAATTAGTTGCAAAGTCTCCTGACATAGGTTAGGATCTTGCTAGAAACAGTATTGCTGTAACCTATTGCTAAAAAGTTGAAATGTTTTTAATTACACAAAACCGCAGGCAATAGATGGGCTCCTCATGGGTAAGGCACATGTTCACTTGAAGAAGAGCATCCCAAGGCACTAGAAACAAAGATGCCATAGTGAGGAGAGACACTGCCAAATGTATAGCTTATATCTTGTTCAATAATTCCAAAGAACAGGGGTAGCAAAAATATTGCCCCTCAGCTGTTGTGAAACTACAAATCCCAGTTTGGTTACCCCAGCCACAGAAGAAAGTTGTTTGTTTCAATTTCCTCCACTGGCACAACACTAGACTGCATAATATACAGAAATACCCATGTCAATTTGTGTATAGATAAATGCATATTTGTGAATTAGTAAATCTTTCATATAATGGTAATTAACCTTGTTAGGGAATATTAAATTGGTATTAATGTGGACCTGAAATATTGTTATTCACTTTTATTATTATTATTATATTATGTTACAGAGGGACGTTTAGACATGTTAATTGTGCTGAAGTAGTATCCTAAAAAATCTTTTTGTCTGCAATTCCTCTGAAAAATAGCAGTGTACTTGCTAGCATGTAAGTGTGCTTAGACACTCCTATGCCTACAACCTCGTAGTGCATCTGCAGTGCATATGAGATCTAAGACACTGCTGTCTCTGACTGCTAGTCTTTCCAGATTTTGGAGTGCGATTTGGTGAAGTCATTACTGTGCTGTTTACTGTTCTCCTTGCTGGGGGTCAGTTATGCCCTGCCTCTACCAAGATGGCCAACTACAATACAGAGAGACTGTGCAGAACACGGCATGTAATGGGGAAAGATCAGCTGCTGGGGGGATGAGAGGCAAAACTGGTGCATAGTCCTTTGCCCTCTTCTTGCCTTTTCTTGGCCACAGCTCCATAAAACAATGTACATTTTATGCAGTTGAGTAAGAGGAGATACTAGAATGAATGTGTACATAAATACAAAAGAGAAAGATTCACTCATGCACGAAGAAACCATAGTACACAAAAAAGGTTTATTCAGTGAAGTATTGCAAGGAGAAATGAAGATGTGCCAAGTGCAGTAACAAAAGGCAAACAATGAAAAAATGTCTCAAAAATGTATCAAATTATATAAAATAATTGAAATTGAGTTGGTTGATACAGGTCTTTGTAACTGGACTTATTGCATAACTCTTTTTATTATATGCTAAATCATAGTGCACTAGTGAGTAGTCTAACTATGTTCAATTTTCCCCAATCCAGAAACTATTTCAACACCCAATAATACTGGTATGTATGATAAGTGATGCTTTTCGCGTCTTTGCTTATGGTTGTTGATGGTATAAAGAGCTGTGATCCACTTTAAGTGGAAGTACTTGAAAAAAAGGAAACACTTT
>NW_017306981.1:1604-53809 GCF_000935625.1 Nanorana parkeri | reverse complement strand
GGCCCCTTCTTCGGGACGCAGAAGCGATCTGGCGACAGGTAAGTCGCCAGGATCGCTTCTGTTGTAAAGCCGACAGTCGGCTCTACAAGTTTAAACAGAGTCCCGGCGGCAAAAGTCACCGGGAGTCTGTTTAAACAGCCCCGATGCTGGCAACGTACACTGGACGTCGTCAGTCACGAAGGGGTTAAAAAAAAATAATGGCCCCAACAACCGCTAAAATGTTTTGTGAACTGAGTGCTATGTTTTTGTTCTATATTGAAGTTAACCTATTCCTGTCCTGGTATTTTATTACACGTATTGTGGATGCAGTATGCATTAACATCCGTGAGCATATACATTCTATGTTTATACAGACTAAAACTGTATGTCCAGCCAAAACTTTTTTTCTTAATTTTGGATAGATAGACTTTACTGCTTTAAATTGTATGTGTGAAGTAGCACTAGACCTTGGGGGTGAGTGATAGGTCTGTGGCAGTTCAGCTTGTGAAGAATTCTCTGCGTTGGTCTGTTTAAGAACACTGATCACTCTATTAGTGTATGACATAAAACATAACCAACGTATTGTGGGGGATTTAGCCCCCCTTCCTTCAAGGATTTAGTGGCATTATATCTGTTGTTCATGAGCACTGAATATCATGTCCTAATATTATAAGTGTCTTGAAGTGTATTCTATACCTGCAGTGGCAAAGAAAGGTTTCATGGTTCTATTCAAGCATGTGAAGATTGTGGAAATGGATGAGGGGCTCCGTGTTTGAATAGAAAGTCTTTGAAACTCCAGCCGGTTGAAGAACATTGATCACTTTGTTACAGCATGACCTTACACCTTTTATGCCTTTGCAGGCACTGCAGAAAACACCATTATCATAATGGGACAAAGACGGCAGTGCCCATGACTAACAGATGTAACACTAACAAAGCCCTGAAGAAGGGAGAGCCCCACTCCCCATAAAACATGTTATGTGTACATGGACTACATTTCCCAGAGTGCTACAGAAGGAAGGGGAAGTGAGTTCTGAGTGAAGAAGGTTGCTGGATTAATTCCAGCATGGGAAGACGGAGGACACAGACTATCTCTCTGGCTGCACAGAAAATGACAGAGAGACTGTACTTACTTGTCACAGGTACAGTCCTGAAGTGACATCTACTACACTGTGGAATTTGCTGCTTGCTCCCGTGTGGAAGACAATCGTCTGAGACTACGGGTGAGGTGCCATCCTGTTGAGAGGCCATCGCAGGCGGCGACTTGGCCCAGACAAACGGACGCTGAGGTTGATGACTGGATCATCTGATGACATCAGACAACGCTACCTCCATCTCCTAATGCACGTGTGATAATGGATAATGATAATCCCTGATATATCTTCCGGCTGCAGACTGCCATCTCCCTCCATGTATGGGTGAAAAGCCTCTGAAGCTGGCCATACACCTTACAATTATCTGCAGATTTTCTGTGGTCAGATGGAAAAGGTGCAACAGATTCCTCCATCTACACTTGTGTGGATGGAGTAATCTCCACCTGGACCAATCTGTTGCACTTTTTCCATCTGACTACAGAAAATCTGCAGATAATTGTAAGGTGTATGGGCACCTTAACAGTATACACAGATTTCTCAACCATTTGTATTGGGTCCCAACGTTGGTTAGTTGAAGATACTACCACTGGCCAGTTGGTTAGGTACCCGGGTACATTGGGACTAAAGCTCGTGTATAGTTTGATCAGCGTTTTTTTTTTATGTTTGAACCAACTTTGAGACCTAATAGGATTTTTATTATATTGTACTGGTTTATGAACATAATCTATTACAAATATATAGTAGGTTGATGTGGCCCCCAGTACAGCCCTTTCTTATATTGTTGACCATCTGGTTATCCTAAAGTGACTTTAACATGAAAATAATTAGTCAAAGCCGTTACTTGTAAAAGAAGTGTTTAAATACTAACCTTTATCTTCACTTGGTACCTGTGCTAGCATACACCACTTTGTTCACCAGTTCCCAATCCCCAAAGTCTACTGGCAAACTGACACTTTTGAGAGTGTTGACCTCCAATTTCCCATTGCATATTTTACTGGTTTCTCCCTCTGTTTACTCTAGCAACACGGAGGGCGATATTTCAGATTATTCTGTAATCTGGTACTACATTTTAGGAGAGCATTTTTTTAGGAGGCTGTTATATAGTCAACCATTTATCCCATCACTATCATATTGGTTGACTGTGATATATGTTGAATGTCTCAATATTATGTCACCTTTTGTTCTAGACATGCCACTTTCTCTTAGGCTGGTAAATGGAGGGGATCGATGTGCTGGTCGAGTGGAAATCTTCTACAAGGGGGAATGGGGGACGGTGTGTGACGATTTTTGGGACAAGAGTGATGCACAGGTTGTATGCAGACAGCTGGGCTGTGGCTGGGCTGTTTCATCTCCTGGGAGTGCAAGTTATGGACAAGGGCAAGGACCAATCATACTAGATAATGTGAACTGCAGCAGTAATGAAGACTTTTTGTGGAATTGCCCCCATCAAGGGCTTAAAAGTCACAATTGTCGTCATAGAGAGGATGCTGGAGTACTTTGTTCAGGTACATTTTGATGGAAGTGAATTGTTCTGTTTTTTTTAGCTAAAGACACATACAATGACAATATAACTCAGGTGTGCTATTAGGGTGTAGTTATCTGAGCAGCCTTGGACTTCCTGTCAGCTTCCAGTCAACACAAGCCTATTCATGCCAATAGCATGATATTTTCACACATACAACGGCTGTTCAGTAAATATCTTGCACCATTCTCTGTAAATTCTAGAGACAGAAGTGGATGAAAGGTCTTTATCTCTGAGACATGCAATTCCCATGTTGGCATCAAAAATGTGTCTGTTTTCTAATGGATCTCGCTGGTGAGATTTCTCTGTCCTTATGAACAAATAAATGAACACATGACAGTGCTTATAACGCCTCATCACTCTATCCAAACCTGATAAAAAAAAAGTTTGGGCTATAGAAACACTTTAACACAAAATCATACTGCAGCTAATGTGTATTGTATCAAGAAGCAATCAAAATAATTTCTTTAATCTAAACATATAAAAAAGGGATCTATAAAAAAAACCTAAATGCAAATGTAGGCGGTTGCATTGAAAAGTTGATCCACCAGCTGAGTGTGAAGTGTGTGGAAATGTTTTTATTTAATACATTTTTATTGTCAATGTTTATATAAATACATAAATAAACAATATAACAAAAATAATTCCAAACATTTCTACAGTCAATGTTGCTCTATAACCCGATATCGTAACCACCAGTTGGATATCTACTCCTTAGATCATAAATTCCTACATCGGGTGCTCAGCTCTACAGCTCTCTTAAAATTATTCCGGTATTTTCCGTTCCTACTCTTCCACTCTACCACTAACACAGAAACCAATCGCGCACACGGAGAAAAGAGGGAAAAACAAAAAGTATTTCTCATCTAATTACTTCTAATCTCTTGACGTATCTTCAATCCATCTATCCCATATTTGATAAAACTCTGCATGTCTATCATAAACCCTCGACATAAGTTCTTCCATTCTCATAATGTAATTCATCTCCCATGCCCACTACATTTCAGGAACCTGCTCTGACCTCCAATATCTGGGGATCACTGCTCTGTAGTGTGTTGAAATTGAGTATATAGGAGGATAGAAAAATTGTACATTTATCTTAAATGTGTTATTCCTCTTTTTTTCCACTGCAAACTGCTTTTGTCTACTGAAGATGCTGTACATACAATGACTGGTAAGTTTCAGGGATCATTTACAGAATATTAAAATGTTCAAATGAAAGAGAGAGATAGATTGAGAGTAACTGGTATAATATCCGATGTTGTATTTTGATATTGTGTATTGATAATTCTTTCCAAAAATGTTAAGAAACAATTTCGGTTCAGGAATCTATTTGGGATGTGTTGCAACTTTAAATTGTACTGAGGACATGTCATTGTATAGTATGCCATTTCTTCTGTGTATGTCATTGTATTGCTTATCACGTACTTGGGGAATGCTGATGCAAAGGACATGGCATCTCTTGCACCTGAACATACACTATATTACCAAAAAGTATTGGGACGCCTGCCTTTGCACACACATGAACTTTAATGGCATCCCAGTCTTAGTCTGTAGGGTTTATTATTGCGTTGGTCTACCCTTTGCACTATAACAACTTCAACTCTTCTGGGAAGACCGTCCACAAGGTTTAGGAGTGTGTCTATGGGAATGTTTGACCATTCTTCCAGAAACGCATTTGTGAGGTCAGGTACTGAAGAGAAGGCCTGGCTCGCAGTCTCCGCTATAATTCATCCCAAAGGTGTTCAGTCGCTTCAAACTCGCTCATCCATGTCTTTATGGACCTTGCTTTGTGCACTGGTGTGCAGTCATGTTGGAACAGGAAGGGGCCATCCCCAAACTGTTCCCACAAAGTTGGGAGCATGAAATTGTTCAAAATGTCTTGGTATGCTGATGCCTTAAGAGTTCCCTTCACTGGAACTAAGGGGCCAAGCCCAACCCCTGAAAAACAACCCCACACCATAATCCCCCCTCCACCAAACTTTACACTTGGCACAATGCAGTCAGGCAAGTACCGGCAACCGCCAAACCTAGACACGTCCATCAGATTGCCAGACAGAGAAACGTGATTGGTCACCCCAGAAAACACGTCTCCACTTCTCCAGAGTCCAGTGGCAGCGTGCTTTATACCACTGCATCCGACGCTTTGCATTGCACTTGGTGATGTAATGCTTGGATGCAGCTGCTCGGCCATGGAAACCTATTCCATGAAGCTCTCTTTGCACTGTTGTCGTGCCAATCTGAGGGCCACACGAAGTTTGAAGGTCTGTGCGCTTCAGCATGTGCTGACCCCGCTCTGTCATTTTACATGGCCTACCACTTCATGGCTGAGTTACTGTTGTTCCTAATTGCTTCCACTTTGTTACAATACCACTAACAGGTGACCGTGGGATATTTAATAGCAAGAAAATTTAATGGAACACCTGAATCCAATGATTTGAAGGGGTGTCCCAATACTTTTGGTAATATAGTGTATATGGAGCTCCTGAAGATAGAATAGGAAGAACCAATGCAGCACAATGACAATAGTGCCTAGGTGTGTTTAGACAACAAAACCATTAGGTAAAAGTAAAAGGACAAGAGTTAAAGCGGAGCTCCAGGCAGATACACATTAAGGCAGCTCTGTATTGATTGTATCATGAAATGTGTTTTTGGGTGCAGTGCAAGTACCTTAGTTTGACTCATTGACTTGCAATCACCTGTACAGCAGAGCTCAGAGTAGAAGAGGGAGAAGCAGCAGAAGGAGCCAGTCAGTTGTGATGCAGTGCTCATTAGCCCGCAAGGCACACGCTAATAGGAGAAGAAAGCAGAGTGACAAATAAGCTAACCAGTCTGCTTCTCCTGTCCATCTACAGGCTGGGGGAGGGACAAGACCTGCATGTTTTAACTAACTGAAGCTGATATAAATTAGGTCTCCTGCCCTGCCAGACAGAGCTGTGTAGTGTGCCAGAACTCTGTAAATCTCACAAGTGGATGGACAGAAATACAATTCCTTTGGAAGGTATAAACAGCTTCTTTACATGCATTTGATGTGTATATTTAGCTGTTTGTCTGGAGTTCAGCTTTAATTTGTAGCAAAACAAAATGTTAGGAGGATATTAGAACTTGTAGTCAGAAACAGGCATGTGGAGCATACAGTAGCTTACTATATGTAAAACATGCTCACATCTCCCCGTCCGGCTCTTAGCAACCTGGGATGCTCTGCTCGGAAAGGGGGTGGAATTCACATTGCAAACATTGTGCAGCAGAGCGGCCATGTGACCCCCCCACCACGTGACCCAAAGAGATGCCACCTGAGGCTGTCTCATTATAGGGACAGCCCTGTGTGTGGGTAAGCTGTAAAACTTCAACCTTGCCAGGAAGTGTTGGAACTTTGCAGATCAGTTTGTTTTTTTCAATGTTAATATTGGATTATGACAGTCCGAGCAATTGAACAACCTTAAACAATAGTTTCTTCCACACAAAGGGTTTTATTAAACAATTGTTTGTAGCATAGCTGATTATCTGTTACTTTTTTATAATTATGTTTTTTCCCCCTGTACCATAAGCCCAGCCAAAAACAATGGAAACTTCCCCAGGTGGGTACAATATGTACACATTTCATATTGCATATTTGTCTGGATTTATTTTAAATTATTTTTAAATTTAGTTCAAACTATTGAATATATACTGTATACTTGAAGATAAAATCACATGATATTTTAAAATTGAGTACCAACAGATTATTGCAAAATGAGGTTGTTTTCCAAATGCAGATACTGACACATGCAATACCCTATGAAAATCATGATGAGAATGTTCAGGCATTTAGGTATTACAACTCTATGTGCCTGCACTTGTACTTCTGACAGAGTCACTTTAATTGCTGTATTGTGTAATGACACTCCAAGCCATTGGACAACATTAAAAATGAGTTTCTTACACAGAAATGGTTTTAGTTCTTATATGACAATAAAAGTAGGGATGCAACAAAATTGAATTTTTAGACCGACACTGAAACTAAAAATTTGTAAGGCTGAAACCAAAAATTACTTTTTTTTTAGTTTAATTACTTTTGATTATTGAAAAGTTTTTTATATGTATTTATTTATTTTTACTTTACTGTCAGGGGCTCTGGGGAAATATTAGGGGTCTAAGCAGATCTCTGTTATTTCCCTTTAAAAAATAGAAAAACAGATTGAGGACACAGAGTCCCCAACCTCTTTTTCTGCAGCCCCTGTTATGAATGAACATACTGAGCTGCTCCTGTCGATTCATTAACTGTGGATATAATATATAATATGAGTTACTATGTTTGCAATCATGATTTAACAGGAAGTGGTGTAGAGCATTGGTGGCAGCAACAATGTTACAAGCTTTAGCATTCTGCAGAATCAGCTGGTCCTCAAGCTCTGCTATCCTATTTTAGGGTGGCTCCTTTCCCTTGCAGGGTCTTGAAGGTGTCTGCATAAATGCACTGACACAGCAAGACAAGTTTGTAGATGGACAACTGCTGGAGACTGTGCTGTCCCCTGTGATCTTGTATTGGACAAGAAGTTCAAGGAAGCAGAGCAGTTGGACTGCAAAATAGGAGAGGTAGAAGCAGGTCAAGGAGCCAGCCAGTTGTGCTGTAGAGTTTGATAGGAGAAGAAAGCATAGTGGCAGCAAAGCTAATCCATCTGCTGCTTATCCTTTCACTGACTAATAACAGGCTGGAGGAAGGAAAAAACTTGTAAGCGTTGGGTCAATAGGAATGTGTGGTTCACCTGTCAAACAATGCCTGGAAGAGTTGACATCCCTTTTGCAGTGTTAGTACTGGGTTATGACAGGTTGGACATGGGGCATTAAAAAAATATTTTTTCCACACAAAGGGTTTTACTACTTTAAATATACTAAATTTAAGATAGAATTGTTCATTAGGTTGCTGATTATTTTTGACTTTTTCATATCTAATATTGTTTTTTTTAGCTGTTTTTTTGCAAGAACTCTCAACGACAGCAGCACCTACCACAGGTTGGTACACATTATGCACACATTTCATAATAACTAATTGTATTGGTTTAATTCATTTTTTTAAGTCTAGTTCAAACAAACATACTGTCCAGTTTAAAAAAAAGATTGATGTGATATTTTAAAACTGATTATCAATTTGATGGTTTCTCATTACTTCCCACAGCTCCGCTATCCTAAAATAAACGTTGTATAAAATATAATCTACTAGGCAGCTGTGACAAAATAAATATTATTATTTAAAAATATGACATAAACAGCGCTGAAATGATGCATGTAACCACAATAAACAATACCAAAATAATTATTACAATACGATTATTATAGGGCTGTGGAAATTAACGATTAATTAATTGATTAATCGTTAAATTTTTAATCGATTAAAATTAATTTGATCAGTAATAAACATGAGAACAGCTGTAACACTCACCTCTCCGCCGGCTTCCGAGTCTTCCGGGAGTCCCGTCGGAGATCCGGTGACGTCACAGACATCGACGTCACCGGACTCCTCCCCCCTTCTCTTCTTTAGCTGACGGAGCCACTGGGGCCGGACAGTGCCCGCATCCCAACACTCTTCACATCCAGCTGGAGCCGGACAGTGCCCGCTCCCCAACAGCCCCCATATCATAATTGGGCCGGACAGAGCCCCCAGCGTGGCCGCATACCACCTCTCAACGTCACCGCCAACCCTGCATCCCACCTTCCTAGTGACGGCCATCTCTCCTAAGATCCCTCAGGAAATCATTACTGAACTGCAGCCACATTCCCGATCTCCTGCTCCGGGTGGCAGCAGAGGTACATTGCTCCACAAAACAGCATGTATACAGTGTATGTCACTTTCCATTTAACCTGCCGTGTTCGAATTGAACTGTGGTTGATGCCAAGCTTTATATATTGTGCATAGACTTGTGTCACCCCGCTGTGGTAGGGGGTTGTACCATCCACAGCCAGATGCGTTATAATTAATCTAAACTAATCGATGAAAAAAAAATTCGATCAATCGAACAAAAAATTTTTAATCAGTACCAGCCGTATATTATTATGAATCTGAATTACAACACAATGAAAAAAAAAAAATCTTTATTTCCAAAAAAACTTCAAATTAAGGGGTTTATTCACTAAGCTGCTAAAGGATCTAGCCATAGCTTTGGCTGATCCTTCGGCTAGCTTCGGCCCCAGGACCCCTTCGGTTCAGTAGAACTGAAGGCCTGCTGTACGTGCTATTCACCATATCCCGTACAGCTCCCGAAGTTGGCCGAGCGGCTCAGTCGAGCCGAAGGCATATGCCTCGGCTCGACTGAGCCGAGGTGAAAGCCGAAGCTGGCCGAATGGCCAGCCATTGGTCGGCCGACAGCCTGCTTCTGACAGTTGGGCGGAGCCAGCCATCATGTCACAGCTGGCTCCGGCCACTTGCAGAGAGATCAGCATCCCTGGTTACCAGGTAACCAGGGAGGCTGTCAATACACACTGAGAACCCGGCCGGGCCGCTATGATATCACAGCGGCCTCTGCGGGTTCTCAGTGTGTAATGGCAGATGGCATCCCTGATTACCTGGTAACCAGGGACGCCATCTGTCATTACTCTCCTGGACGCTCTGGGAGTCTAATACGGCTCCCGGCCGCCCAGGAGAGAAACACTTTCTCTCGGAAAGGTTTAGTTAACCTTTCCTTGCAATCTGTTTTTTTTTTTTTTCTGACATGGGGCCGCTGGTCGCCCTCAGTCAGAAAGAAAAAACACCATAGGAATCTAGATAGCTAGATTCCTATTGGCTATTTCACTTTGCAATAGCCAATAGCAAACTAGCTATTGCACCCGCCCACTGCTGCTGTTTGTTCAGCAGGAGATGGGGACCTGCAGTTCTCCATCATTTTTTTTTTTGGACGGCAGCAGAACCACCTGACCAATAGAAAACAGTTGGGCGGAGATAGCTGTCACCGATAGCTCCGCCCAATCGTTTTCTACTTTTTTTCTACTTTTTTAACTGTTTTTCTATTCTGCTCAGTACAATAGAGGTACCGAGCAGAATAGCCGAGCCGAATCCCGCTCGGCAGCATCCGGCTATTCACTCACTGCTGTTCGGCATCTATGAGAATAGGCCGAACAGCAGCGAGCAGCCTGCCGGGGGTTGGGTTCAGCCGATCCAGATGTTGGATTGGCTGAGTGGAACTCCTTCTGCACTTTGGATTGGCCGAACATGCTGAGCATGTTTGGCCGACCCGAAGCCACATGAAGCCACCCGATGTACGGCTGATTTCAGCCGATATACGGCTAGAATCAGCCGTACAAGCCTGAAGTGAATAGCTGAACAGCGTTCGGCTCACTTCACTTCGGGTCAGTTATTCACTCGGCTGCCGTCGGCAGCTTAGTGAATAGACCCCTAAGTCTAACAACCACCATCAGTGATATAAGCCAAAAACAGTTCACCACCAAGTGAAATGTATCAAATTCTGGAGCTCATTCCCTGGCTCGGGAGTGATAGAGCAGCTATATCACTGGCAAACAAGATATTGTTTTTGACTGAGACTGTTTTTATAGTGTTTGGTGAACTTTTTAAGCGTTCACCAAACACTTTTTAAGCGTTCTTAAGCTCTTTAAGAGTAGGTTTTTTTTGGCCATTTTAATAAAGTGGTGTTTTTTCAGCTATAATGAGGTTTATTTTCTCAGGACTTTCTGCAGTTTAGCTACTGATGATCTATATGGTGATTGGAGCAACAAACAGAGGGAAGCCTTGCTGTTAAACTTGTAAATAATAGCAGGAGCTCCCCGGTGCAACATAGGTCAGTGGTTCTCAACCTGTGTAACCTCAGGACCCACATTTGTCCTTGGTCATTAAGTTGTGACCCAAATTGCACTGCAATGGAACACACAGCATTGGGGTACCGTGCGGGTGTACGAAGTATTGGTGAGTGGTGCGTTTGGGGTACCCTTTAAATGAATAGCAGCGCAACACACATCCCACACCAGAATGCCTGTACTAGTGTAGATGGGCCCTCAAAAACACTGACATACAAACACAATCTCACACACTCACAGACATTCACAAACACATGCACACTCCCAAAAATGTTTTTATTTTTTTATGTCCAACCAGTCTCCCTTACTTATGGGAACTGGAGTGGATCCTCAGCATGGGGTCCAGTGTGGGCTACTGTGCCGTGACGGTCCTCCATCTATATGTGCATTGCTTGTACAGCTCCCTTGTTCGCCCTGTAAAGGTGTTGGGAGCCAGAATGTGACATCATTTTAGTCCATGCACCTCTACAGGACACCTGAGGGAGTTGCAAGCAATGCACTTATGGGTGGAGCTCCCTCTTGGCCATACCCCCAGACCAACCCACCTCAAGCTGACATTCAGTGCCGGGCAGAATATTTTGAATGGCTGCTTGGTGTGAGAACCTACAATGCTGTGCTAGGGGGAGGCAGAGGAGCCTCTCACCTAGAAAAGTGGAAGGCATGTGGTGACCCGCTGAACATGGGGTCGCATCCCACTTTTAGGTCACGACCCACCAGTTGAGAACAAGGGATTTAGAGAATCAAAGTTTATTCAATTGGGAAGATGCTTCTTTGTTGTATTTGAGAACTGTATTGATTATATAATTAACTGTGAATTATTTTTTCCCTTTATTCAATTTTTATGTTTTTCTCATAATATGAATATTATACTATGAAGATAAAAGAATTGTATTGATTATTTTGGAAAATGTATTGTGTTTTCATATGCCATTTCAGCGCGGTTTACACCATATGCATATATTTTGATTGTTTGACTACTAATAGTTTAGTCAGTTTGTTGCTCTCCTTGGTAGCTAATGACATATGGAATAGCTCATGAAAACTAAGAATATTAGAACGTTTTTGCATTTGGACACAGCATCTCTATGTACTTTGACTCAGTAGCTTTGAGGTTTTCTCTAGTTATCAATGGAGCTGGCTCCTGAAACAATTCCTGCTGGCTCCTGGATTGGGCAGACTCACTCCTGAACTCCATATTAAGTGGTCTACGCCTGATTTACATACACTTAAAAAATAAAAATAGTCATTTGGAAGGTTTCCCGATAATTACTTTGGCATATATGATAGTTTTAATTTTTTTTCTACCAGAAGCCTCCACAACAGTAGGAAATGTTATGGGAACTACCACACGTAAGTACAACATTTCACATAGTTATAGTTTTGTTTTTTCCAAATATAGATGAAATTAAAGTACTGTCCACTTTAAATGAGAATTGCTTGACATTTTAAAATTAAATTGTGATTTAACTGTTTGACTTCCAATGGCATGTTTAATAAGTCAAGCTGTTCTTCTACAAGGTAGCCGGTGGTGCGCAGAATGCCTGTGCGTTAAAACAAGCTCACAGTTGAGACAAAGCAGCCAGTAGTCAATGTTCCTGCCCAGGGCCCACATCTTCCTGTTCGAATGGACTTACTAAACAATAGAGTGAATGAATCTTTGTGAGCTTGCCCACACTGTACGAAGTGGAAAAGAGTTGGCACTCGTAGGAATCATCTTAATGGCGTCTGTATTGAAAAGGCATAAAAGGAGCTACAAAAATTGCTAACATTTTTCAGTCCACCAAGGGACCTTAATCATAGCAATAAAATCACTAAAACAAGAGCAATAAATACAAATATCTTGCCATATATGATATGCGTTGTGTGGAAATCCTGCCATATATGATGTCATGCATTGTGTTGAAATCCTGTTTGTTTTACCTGTGTCACTCTCAAGTGTGATGTATCTTTGAGAGATTCAACCCCCCTCTGGTTTAAACTGGGGTATGATAGATTCCCTAAATTTGTCATTTCTTGCTTCAGCATTGAAGGGGTTAACTCCTCGCCAGGTATATGCACATACATGTAGGAGGGTTTTGTCAGTGGGCGTTCCCTTAAGCATTTAAGGTATAATGATATATGATGGTCCCACATATAATGATGGTCCGATGTGAGAGCAGATGACACTCAATTCCCCAGGGCGTGTAGTCTAAGAACCAGCCAGTATTTACCAGTAACCCCCTTATGGGAATTTGGAATTTGCTTCATGCTGACCTCAGGTTGTGACCCCCCGGGTTCACCATGCTCATGCACCAGGGACCCTAAGTCAGGAAGACCTAAGAAAGTAGGACCAGAGCAGATAAGCTAGAAGTGCAGGTAGCAGTGGAGCAGAAATGTTTACAAGGTAATATTCCAGAGGCCAGGGCTGGCTGCGGACACAGATAGTCAGGAACAAGCCAAAGGTCAGGGCAGGCAGCAGATAATGATAACCAGAATACAAGCCAGAGGTCAGGGTGGGCAGCAGACATGAATAACCAGGAAACAATGCGTGAAGTCAATACACAGGAAACAATGGAAGATGCAGGCTAGGTAGCAGGGCGTTTGCAGGGAGGTGGTTGGGAAGCTAACTGGGACACTGAAGACAGCTAGTAATAACATTGCTCTGGCATCAAACCATAAGCTGCAATGTTTTTAAATTACCTGGGAATTGACAGGAAGCCTCTCTGGTTGGATGCAGTGGTGACAGTGTGAGGAAAGCCTGGAGCTGTGCCATTCTGATTGGCTGTGGCATGAAAGCAGACAAAGGAGCCAGAGCTGCCATTTTGATTGGACATGGTCGCAACACTCCAGGTAAAATTCGCCAGATGTGCGCACAGCTGCACACCATTAAAACACAGGGGGTTGCATTGTGAAGGGTAAGTAGCACTGACAGCAAACTTTGGTTATCATAATTAGGGATGGGCTGGATGTTTGGGTCAAACGTGAGTTCGACTTGAACATTGCTAGTTCAAAATTACAGCTCACACCTAGCTTTTGAGGTTTTCTCATGTTATCAATGGAGCTGGTTCCTAAAACAGTTCCTGCTGGCTCCTGGATTGGACAGACTCACTCCTGAACTCCATATTAATTGGTCTACTCCTGATTTACATACACTTAAAAAATAAAGTGATTTGGAAGGTTTCCCGATAATTACTTTGGCATATATGATAGTTTTAATTTTTTTTCTACCAGAAGCCTCCACAACAGTAGGAAATGTTATGGGAACTACCACACGTAAGTACAACATTTCACATAGTTATAGTTTTGTTTTTTCCAAATATAGATGAAATTAAAGTACTGTCCACTTTAAATGAGAATTGCTTGACATTTTAAAATTAAATTGTGATTTAACTGTTTGACTTCCAATGGCATGTTTAATAAGTCAAGCTGTTCTTCTACAAGGTAGCCGGTGGTGCGCAGAATGCCTGTGCGTTAAAACAAGCTCACAGTTGAGACAAAGCAGCCAGTAGTCAATGTTCCTGCCCAGGGCCCACATCTTCCTGTTCGAATGGACTTACTAAACAATAGAGTGAATGAATCTTTGTGAGCTTGCCCACACTGTATGAAGTGAAAAAGAGCTGGCACTCGTAGGAATCATCTTAATGGCTTCTCTATTGAAAAGGCATAAAAGGAGCTACAAAAATTGCTAAATATTTTTTAGTCCACCAAGGGACCTTAATCATAGCAATAAAATCACCAAAACAAGAGCAATAAATACAAATATCTTGCCATATATGATATGCGTTGTGTGGAAATCCTGCCATATATGATGTCATGCATTGTGTTGAAATCCTGTTTGTTTTACCTGTGTCACTCTCAAGTGTGATGTATCTTTGAGAGATTCAACCCCCCTCTGGTTTAAACTGGGGTATGATAGATTCCCTAAATTTGTAATTTCTTGCTTCAGCATTGAAGGGGTTAACTCACCAGTTATATGCACATACATGTAGGAGGGTTTTGTCAGTGGGTGTTCCCTTAAGCATTTAAGGTATAATCATATATGATGATCCCACATATAATGATGGTCCGATGTGAGAGCAGATGACACTCAATTCCCCAGGACGTGTAGTCTAAGACCCAGCCAGTATTTACTAGGAACCCCCTTATGGGAATTTGGAATTTGATTCATGCTAACCTCAGGTTGTGACCCCCCCGGGTTCACCATGCTCCTGCACCAGGGACCCTAAGTCAGGAAGACCTAAGGAAGTAGGACCAGAGCAGATAAGCTAGAAGTGCAGGTAGCAGTGGAGCAGAAATGTTTACAAGGTAATATTCCAGAGGCCAGGGCTGGCTGCGGACACAGATAGTCAGGAACAAGCCAAAGGTCAGGGCAGGCAGCAGATAATGATAACCAGAATACAAGCCAGAGGTCAGGGTGGGCAGCAGACATGAATAACCAGGAAACAATGTGTGAAGTCGGTACACAGGGAACAATGGAAGATGCAGGCTTGGTAGCAGTGCGTTTGCAGGGAGGTGGTATGGAAGCTAACTGGGGCACTGCAGCCAGCTAGTAATAACATTGCTCTGGCATCAAACCCGAAGCTGCAATGTTTTTAAATTACCTGGGAATTGACAGGAAGCCTCTGGTTGAATGCGGTAGTGACAGTGTGAGGAAAGCCTGGAGCTGTGCCATTCTGATTGGCTGTGGCATGAAAGCAGACAAAGGAGCCAGAGCTGCCATTTTGATTGGACATGGTCGCAACACTCCAGGTAAAATTCGCCAGATGTGCGCACAGCTGCACACCATTAAAACACAGGGGGTTGCATTGTGAAGGGTAAGTAGCACTAACAGCAAACTTTGGTTATCATAATTAGGGAGGGGCTGGATGTTTGGGTCAAACGTGAGTTTGACTCGAACATTGCTAGTTCATGTGTTCGCCAAACTCACGAACTATCAGGGCTTCGGCGGGCTGTTCGCCCGCTGAACGCCCCAAAATGCAGTGCGCCTTGTGAAGCCCAATCAGGACACAGATAACTGTGAGAGCCATGATTGGGCAAAGTCATGATGACTTTGCCCAATCATGGCTCACCTGTCAGCTGATGTAAGACTGTACCTGTGCCCAATTGTTTGTTTTCCTGGCATCTGTCAAAATGCCATTCTGCGGCGGCAGTATGTCACGAGCCAACGGGACGGCGGTCGTCTTTTTTTTTTATTACTATTTCTATTTATTTGTTTATTATTTTTTATTTTGTCAAGTCACCGTTGTCGTCGTGGACAAAGCTGAACATGGTGATTGACCATGGATTACGTGGGTGGATCCATTTTTTTAGGGTTTATTTATTATTTTTTTGCAATAAAGGACTTCAAAATCCTTTGTGCTTTTTTTTTTTTTCAATAAAGGATTTTTTGCAAAAGTCTGTTTTTTTAATTTCAATGTTTTTTTAAACTCTTTAGTGAATCCTTATTCATTCACAAAGGGAGAGGGGCATCTGGGTGCCCCTTTTTTAAAGGGGTACCCTGATGTAAATAAGGGGATGTGGCCTGGTATGGGGGGTGCTCGCTCGCTCCCCCCCCCCCCTTTTCCGGCCCTGCCAGGCCTATGCTGAAATCAAGGGTCTGGTATTTTAAAGTTTTTTTTTCATTGATTCATGTCCCTTGGGGCAGTACCCGAATCCCCATACACTTTTTATGGTCAATAAATTGCATATAAGGCTTCAAAATGGGGACATTTGATTTTCAAAGTTCTGGCCCCATAGACTTGCATCGAGTTCGAATTCAAATACAAACTTTTCCCATGTTTGAAAGTCTGTATTTGAACCGAACACAGGGGTGTTCGGCTCATCACTAATCATAATATTTCGACTCTATTAAAACTGGTTCCATGTGTGTAATTAATTGTAATGAGCATGGAAAATATATAGTGATCACATGGCAAAACTATCTGCATTTCATACACTATGTAATAATGAGTAACCTAGGGCCAACATGTTGCATCTAAAGATGTTAGATAGAAAATATATGTTTCACCTTTCACTGAGTAGGTGGGGACAGAAGCCATCAAAGGAATACAGGTGAAACTCGAATAATTAGAATATTGTGCAAAGTTCATTTATTTCACTAATGCAACTTAAAAGGTGAAACTAATATATGAGATAGACTTATTACATGCAAAGCAAGATAGTTCAAGCCGTGATTTGTCATAATTGTGATGATTATGGCTTACAGCTCATGAAAACCCCAAGAACCCCAAATCCACAACCTCAAAAAAGTAGATTATTACATGCAATCAATAAAACAAGGATTGTACATAGAACAATATCGGACCTCTGAAAAGTACAAGCATGCATATGCACTCAGTACTTGGTTTGGGCCCCTTTTGCAGCACTTACTGCAATTACTTTTGCACGATATTCTAATTATTCGAGTTTCACCTGTACTTAGCTTGTCCACTTTAAATTCGGCAGGGTGTTGGAGCAGGGGATCTGCACATCAGATCATAATAAGCAGAGGTTGGTGACATACAACTAAAACCCAACTCCACCTCCAACTGACTCCCCTGCTCATCTCATACCTTGAAACTGGGTATTTCTGAGCAGTCAGTGATCTTCTATAGACTAGTCTTTAAACCATGTAAGCATCAGGCATAACATTTAAAGATGTTAAAGACAAAACAATTCTTCTAAGATAACTAACACATTTTCAATTATACAGTTGCAAGAACAACAGTAAATGTAGGAAATACCACAGGTATGTAAAATTTAAAAGTGCATTTTTAATTTTATAGTTTGGTATTTGGTTCCAGTGCCACTTACTTTGAATTAAATTTTCAGCTACTACATTGCAGAATTATACTACAAGCAGAGAGGATAATTCTTTAAAAGAGGGTACATAGCAGGTTTTTTTACACCATCCGTATGCCCTCATATGCTGGGTCTGAGACTATGCACTTCAGGGGAATGTGATAGTGTCTTTAAAGCTACCCCATGATCCTCTTCTTATGTGTAGCCAGTGTATGCTGTCGCTTAGACTTTCCTTGAAAAGCGTACTGTTCCATAACACCATGTACAACTTTAATGTGCTTATATTTTGCTTCTCTGGTCCCTCCCACCACTCCCCTTATTAACACGCTAATTAAATTCTTACATAAAACCTTTATATTTTCATTATGTCATTTTAAACCCAGTGATGTCTTCGCCAGGTCTTTGCAATGCAGGCAGATTATGGCTATTAGGAGGGGTGGCACGGTGCAAACATCACAGCACCCTCTATATATATCTATATATATAGATATATATAGATAGATATCTATATATATCTATCTATATATATCTATATATATATATATCTATCTATCTATATCTATCTATCTATCTATTTATGATCCATATCTAGTATACGTTTTAATATTTACTGCTTTTACCATGTTTTCAGCAAGAACTGTTTTCTTACCTCACTCAACTAGTAAGTATACCAGTGATTTCTTTTATTTCATAACCCAGTGCTGTATTGTATTAATCAGAACCCTTAGGCCTGCAGAAGACAAAAAACCGTGATTGGTTAAAGCAACAAATAATAATAAAGTCCAATGGGCTGTTCATTTTACATGGGAATTTTCCCTTAGCTTAGTGAATGGTAAAAATTCACTTTGCAAAGAATACCCAATCATGTGCAAGAAAAACAAAACAGTATTTTTGCTTGTGCGTGATTGGATGATGAAAGTCAGCAGAGCTTTACCCCATTCACTAAGCTAAAGGAAAATTCCCTTGTAAAGTGAACAGTTTATTTTCCTTTAGTTAATCAACTGCAAAGAGTCCTGCCCCCATCCTGCGACAATTAAAGAGCAAAACTTTAGGAGAGGGCATAGCTAGGGATTAACTTTTTTGCAAACATGCTAGAAGTTCAACTTTCCAATAAGACTCTCTTCGTAATGACACAAAGGCATGGTGACTTGCAAAAACTAGCAATATCTGCTTATTCCACACAGCCAAATGAGGATCATGTCTCAGCCGACTTATGGTTTACATTTTAGGAAATAACCATAATTTTTTTGCAAAGGGCAATAGGTATGATTAAAGTCTATCTGAAAGCCTGACAGAACGTTTAACTCTTGCCTACTCGATTGGGGGGAAAAAAAGGTCGCCAGCAATGGCAGCCCCTCAGTTACTCTCAGAAGAGATTTACTTTAAAGGAAAACTCTATTTTCATAAGCATATCACATATAGAATTGCTGCACAAGCCATTTTGTAATTTAATGTTATTTAAAATGACCTTTTCATTTGTATTTGAAGCCGCTGTAATTTTCTAAAACTGTTCTAAAAAATTAACTGCAATATGGCAACCTGGAGGTATTCTGCTGGTATACGGGCTACCCACGGAAATATAATTTCCTGTTTGTGTGATTGGCTCATAGATTTTCCCAGAAGTCTGTATTGATATAGGTAAAATAGGAGATGTAGGTATAACCCACTAAAAACTCTAGACATTTGCGCCTATAATGATAGCTTTGCCAGCTATTTAGTGAAACCAAGAGAATATTGCATAAAGAGGCAAACATCATAACCGTAAAACTTACAGGTGTGTTCAGAGTATCATTTCAAGAAATCCATATAGTAATAGTAACCTTTTTCTACAGCTTTGAGAGATGGTATCCTATATCTGATCTTCCAGCTTGGTTTAAGGTAGTTAGGAGTCAGCAAAAGCTACTATACTATATTATGTCTATGGCTGTAGACACTTGATGGCTATGATGATTTAAGCAGAGAAAGGAGTGACCACATACGACCTCTAGTTTTTGAAATTCTTTAAAGAGGAACTTACCCCACCAACTTAATATCTCCCTAAACAATTACAATTAAGGAATGCCAACTGCCAAGGTTGTCAGTGTGCCTATTGGAGTTCTCAACTAAACTTTAAGTCCTCAAATAGTTGAGGCGTGTTCAGTCCCCTAGCCAAGCACTGAGTAAATGTTCTGCAGCAGCTTCACTGAACGTTTTGGCTGCACAGTGCTAAGCAAAATGGCAGAGGATCATATTTTTGACTAATAAATACAATTTTCCAATTAATATTTGGCGTGCTCGTCCACCAAAACTTTAAATGATAGATTTCCACACTGAAAGGTTTTCCTCCACCGGGGAACAGGCACCTTTATCCAGCGCTGCCAGGTGTGCCCACAGTTAAAATGGCTGCAGGCGCTCTGTCCCCAACCTTCTCCATCACACTCAGCGCTCTATCCACATTCACTTCTGCTGCAAGTGCTAAGTTAGTGGTGCTGAGCGCTGACTTGCAGCACAGTGTTCAGTTGCAGATCGCTAACTCAGCACTCACAGCGGCTGAGCAACTGAACACGCCTCTGATGTCATGGCTGATCACATGTGCAGCACCATGGCAACTGCAATCCAAATAGAGTCTAAGATGGCACCTTCGTTGGCTGTAAAGGATAGGATGTTGTAGTTTGGCTTTAAGCTAAGGATTAAAGGAGGCATGCATTTCCCATGAACAGATTTTTAATAGAAGTTATTTTTTAATTTTATTAGGCTTATGCTGTGTTATCAATTTATTTGAAAATACTGTAGTGCTTAATGGGTTTATTAGTCAAGCTTGGTCAATATAATTATTACATTGCATATGAATGATTAGGTGGTTGTTCCATAAACAATTGTATAGCACATTGGATGATACTCTGTTATTTGAATCACAAAATAAAAACCTATTTTTCTCTAAGTGAACCAGCATGTCTCTCCCACCAGGTGCTGATATGGGCAAACAAGGAACTGACAAGTACAAAAACAATATAAATGGTGATTTAACACCTTCATAGCCAGAGGTAGTTTTTGCCTTAGTTAAAAGGCTGTATAGCAGCCATGATGAGAGTTCTGCTAAATTATGTAATTTGTGCCAGATCGATATGGGTCTGTTAATGTTTTCATACAGGGTTCACACAGTTTTCATCCAAGATTCATATGGTTTCTAAATGTATTCGATTGGAAAAATATTTGAATCCTGGGGGAGTTAATCTTGTTTGGAAACACTTATAAGTTTACCCCAAAGTGGTGAGAGTACTTTTAAAATTTTTGTTGGCACTTCTTATAGTTGTTGTCTAATCACAGAAAAAAGCATTAGAGGGCCGAATTCTCTATTTATGAATCGTGATAGATAATTAGGTGGCCGCCATATTTGCTGGTTTGCTAGGGAATCTTCTTACCCTACCCATGCTCAGCTTTAACCACACTTTCTCTTCTTTTTTGTACCAGATATGGCTCTGAGGTTGGCCAATGGCATAAACCGATGTGTTGGACGTGTGGAAATCTTCTATGACAGAGAATGGGGAACAGTGTGTGATGATTCTTGGGATCTAACAGATGCTCAGGTTGTATGCCAGCAGCTAGGTTGTGGCAGAGCTATTTCATTTCATGGCAGTGCTTATTTTGGCCAAGGAACAGGACCCATTATTCTGGATGATGTGAATTGCAGAGGTGATGAAAATGTGTTATGGGACTGCCCTCACCGAGGGCTGAAACAGCACAACTGTAACCATAATGAGGATGCTGGAGTCAACTGTTCAGGTACATTCTATTGTCTTCTATACAGCCAATGTGTCATAGTACACTGTATGTGTATTGAATAAAAGATAGCTACATGTAAAATTAATTTATCAATCACTATTAAGAATAGAGTCACTGATAATAGAGGGTATAGGAAATAGTGTGTTAAGGTCCTGATAACTCTCTGAACTGGAGGTCTTAAACTGTATAGTGGCCCTCATCTTTATCTGGCATTCAAACTTCCCTAATGATGGACCAAATGCCAACTCCATGGATGTGAGCCATGATATTAGGGATTGCCAGGGTACCTGTTACACAGCAAAGAAATGCCTATTTTTAGCCTGTGCAGCCATTCTAGGAATATCATTGACGTTCCTATATGTTGGCCTCATTCTATTGATATTTCTCTCCTCTTTTCTCATCCTTCTCACTCCCTTTCTCACTCCTACTTCCCCTATGTCTTCTTTCCATTTTCCTTCTCTTTTACATTACCTTTCTTCCCCAGCCTGCAGCATTATTTCTGAAAGGATATTCAGAAGGAGACTTAGTAATGACTTCCTCCATATTTGTCTCAGCAAAGGTTTCTGTACTGCTGCTGTACTTTTTTTTTTAAGCTCTGGAACGGAACACAATGATGTGAACAGCTTAAAAGGTGTTAGCTAGACTTAAGCCTTAATTTGTTAGTCAGGTCCACCTAAATCTACTAGTACATCTAACATAACACTATCTATGGGCTGACAATGCTGCTGTCCAAGGGTGGCTCTGTTGCTCCTCCATTGAGTGTTTTTGAGTTTAGATACACTGTAAAGCAGTAATAAAGACTGTCCATTTTTTACCTTAAAGTAGAATTAAACCTTCTTTTTTTTGCATATATCTATGGCTAGCAACAGTATATGCAAAAACATGAAGAAGAAAAAAGTTACCAAACATGTAAAACATACCTGTGTCTCCGCCGCTCACTCCCGCCAAAAGATATGAAGTAGACATGTGCACTGCCAAAAAATTCGTTTAGTTTTAAATTCGGATTTGTGTTATTTCGTTTTTCGGGATTCGGGTGTGAAAGTCAATTCGGATTCGGACGAAATTCGGTAGCGTTCGCACGAACGTTCGTTTCGTTTTCTGTTCTTATTCGTTTCTTATTAGTTTCTTATTCGTTTCTTATTCGTTTCGTTCGTTGGAAGCAAAAGTGACATTTGAGGGGGAAAAAATATTTTTCTCCTTCTCTAATGTCACTTTGCTCCAACGAACGAAACGAATAAGAAACGAATACGAACAGAAAACGAAACGAACGTTCGTGCGAACGCTACCGAATTTCGGAAATGGAAATTCGGATTCGTTTGCATTCGTTATGTCTGTAATTCGGAATTCGGATACATCCGAATGTCCGAATTTACGAAAATTCGTCCGAATTTCGATTCGGAACGAAACGAATCGCACATGTCTAATATGAAGATTCTCGGGCGGCTATGAAGGATCATGGGGTGGGCGCATGCGCATTAGAGATCTTCAGCCGGGAGAAGAGGAGAGACACAGTGTAAGTCAAAGCACGCAGCCCAGCAGAGTGCACCCGCACAGACTCCGTGGGTCACAGAAGACACAGCAGTCAGCGCTGGATCAGAGACCAGTACCAGCGCTGCATGGACTCCTGAAAACTACTGGAAAGAAGATCGGATCAAGAGGCATCATTTAAGGTAAGTGCTTAAAGCAGCATGGGGGGGTGACTTTAATGTCACTTTAATGCATTCTCTGCATTAAGCTAAAAAACGCTCAGCTATCTTTCCATGCACCCCACTTGCAAACACTTACCTATGGTCCTCGTTCACTGCTGCCGGCTCCCGGACGATCTCCATGTATTACTGAAGTTCCGGGTTGAGAAGAAGGATCCAGAGGCCACTGAGTGCAAGGCAATTATAGGCTTCTGTACCTGCCTCTCAATATACTGAGAGGAAAGAGGAAGAGGAACAGGGGCGTCGCTTGTCAAGGGCTGTGTGTGTCAATGGACGCAAACAGAATGGCTCAATTCCCGTCTAGGAGCATGCATGCCCGGGTGTCTCCTTTGCAACCTGCTAGGCAAAGGAAACACCTGTAAACAGGAGGGGGGGGGCTGCAGTAGATCCAGCAAAAAAATAAATTAAATGGGCAATATTAAAAAAAAACCCTACACAATTACAAATGGATCTCCTGTGGATAATTAAAAAAACAAAAACCCAACAATACGAAGGTTTTAATATCCCTTTAACTGTAACTTGATCATGAGTTTCTGTTTTCCTTTTTGTATTTGTGGAAAAAAGCATTTTTTGCAAAGTCTTTAACTGAATGTGAATTTATCTCAATTTAAATTTTTCCCTTTTCAACTTTGCAGGTTCAGCATATCCTACAGGCAAGTACAATTTTTACTTAGGCTACCTGAAGATACTTATGGTTCAAACTAGGGATGCACCAATACCACTTTTTCAAGACCGAGTATGAGTACCGATACTTTTGATCAAGTACACGCAGATACCAATTACCGATACTTTTCTTAAAGGGACAGGTCACATTTTTTCTAAAGCAATATAAACGAATGCTTTAAGGTCACTTTCTTAATATTATGATTCATGAGATGACGAGGGAGCATGACGCCGGCTTCCCGGCTAATCAGAATGCGTCATAACACGGTGCCCGGCTTCCGGATTTGCTAGCTTCCTGACCAATCGGGAAGCCGGGTGTCATTGCACGCTACACGGCTTCCTGATTGGCCGGGAAGTCGGCTCCATGCTCTCTCATCACAAGTGACGAGAGAGCATTGAGCCGTTTCCTGGCCAATCAGGAAACCGGGCAGCATGTAATGATGCGCTGCCCGGCTTCTTGATACAGGAAGTACTCGTGCTAGGTATCGGAGAATTTGGGGGAGTACGAGTACTCACCCAAATACTCGGTATCGGCACCGATACCGATACTACTATCGGTATTGGTGCATCCCTAGTTCAAACAAAAATAATCTCCTCTTAATATAGTTAAGTTTACCTTTGCATGATAGGCTAAAAAGTGATTTACTTAGTAATATTTCATAGTTTCCAACATTTGGAAATAATTAGCCACAGCAAAAGGTTCAAGAAAAAGCCAGCCAGGCCAAGGGGTGTGGGCAAAAGTAGGCATGACCTATAAAGTGGATGAGAGTTCATTGTGAAAGGCTTGAAGTGTGGCACATTTCCACTTTGCTTTTTTAATTTGTAGACAAAATAGGGTCTGGGTGTACACTGAAGAGAAAGTGAGGACACAAATAAACAGCTGTGGTGTCAGTGGGGGTCAGTTAAGCCCCATTGGTGGTGTCTGTGGGATACAATACCTGGCAGTCACTGGTGTCAATGGGAAAACATAAGTCCCATCATTGGTGTCAGTGAGATATTATAAGCTCCATCGTGTGTCAGTGTGCTTATATAAGCCCCATATTGTCGGTGTCAGTGCCATAAAATAAGTCATGTATCCATGTCACTGCAATAAAATGATCTTACCTGAATGCACACTCTCATGATGTCATTCTGCCTCTGCTGGCTGGAACTGTACAGTGACTGTTGGTCAGGTAAGGCCTCCACCCGACAATCACTTCAATACCTGATGTTGGAAGTAAATGTGCAGTTGTCCCCCAAAGCTGAACTTCAGGTTAAGTGAATATTTCCTAAACGTGTATATTTACTTCAATCTTGGTGAGCTTTGTGTATTTCTTCCAGATCCATGCAGTTATCCAGTGTGAAACGTTGCTTCTGCGCAGTAGCTTCCTGTATTAAGACCAGTCACTGCTGTTCTCTCTCCTTGCTGCTGGAAGCAGCATGTAGTGGGTGTGGCTCCTCCCACAGGTTAGCTCTCTGCAGAGGTTATGTGTAATACAGGGATCATGTCACTGCTACTTTTACAAGGTATTATTTGGGTGTATAAAGACATTTCGGGCACACAAAGTGAATTTATATCCTTTGTGGCTATTGAGGACTATATGGCAATGAATGTTTTTGTAGCCGGAGTTCAGATTTACATTTTTTTTTACTCGACTTTCACATTTCTGCTCTTCCCTACTTTAAATTAAATTCACTGTAGAGATTTGCAAGTTAGCCACCCGGGACAAAGGTACATTTTCTACAACAATGAATACTAACTACATAACAACTTCTGTAATAGGAAATCTACAGTGCAGGGAGCACATTGGTTTAAATAAGTCAGCTGACTCCTAGACTTGCTTGGTAAAGGTGCCCATACACTCTACAACCCTCGCAAGACTTTTGTCTTACGAGGGTTGTAAAGTACTTAAAAAAACGTACGATCTGCCCATCTTGGACAGGCAGATCGTACTTGCGATCATGACAAGCCAGCCAGGGGCGGGCTTCCGATGACTGCAATGCTGAACGGGCAGTGTGCGCGTGAGCACACTGGCCCGTTCGGCAGTGATCTCTTGATCATGTTAAAAACCAGCCGAAAATCGTACGATTCTCGGCTGGTTTTCCAACATGCTCGATATAGAAAAGTCGTGCGACCGTTTCTAATGAAACGCCTTCCATACACTGCACGATTCTCATACGATCGCTGGATTTCCTGCGATTCTCGTACGAGAATCGTGCAGTGCATGGGCACCTTAAGAAGGAGCAGAAACTCACTACTATTGTTTAGCATTGCAAAGCTGGAAGTAGAGCCCAAACAATTATGGCTACCCCATCTTCATAATTAATTACAAGTTTAACCTGTTTTTTTATTAATCACCACCCTATTGATAAGATTATTGATATCAAACTGATTGTTTTTAAATGTTTGTCTTAAACGTTACTGAAAAGGCTATGCATTCCCTTTAATAGGAAATACAGATGAAATAAACACAAGTTAAGAAATAAACACTATTTATTCTTATTTTACAGTGAACTGTGGGGGAATTTTGACCAATCCCCAGGGACACATCTATAAGGAGTTTGGGGTCTCTTTTCCATCGGATTCCTGTGTGTGGTACATTAGTGTTGAAAACAATAATAGAATTCATCTGTCTTTCAACGAATTCTTGTGAGTGCTAAGCAGATTTTTTTCCCTTGTATAAGTATACCCCAGATATGATAAAACTGACCTGATGCCTGGAATATGAGGCATTTTATACAGCATTTATACTTTTAAGCTAAAGACCTCCACTAAGGTCTCATTTACATGGGGTGGCAAAAACAGGTTTTTGATCCATGCCTTCACCCCCTTCCCGGCCACTGACTGTCCACCTACAGTTTTACATAGCTGCTACTCGAGGTGGTAACGGCTGTGATACATTGCAATTTTTTTTACAGCGTATCACATTTGGCAAGTTTTGAAAAAGAAAATCAAACACTTGTCGTGTGGTTGTGGCCCAATATTTCCATAAAAAATCCTCCTTAGGATTTAAAAAAACAAAAAACAGGCACTCAGGTGGCCACAGTATAAGCTTTTAAAGTTTACCACCATGTGCCCCTCACCTACGTCTCGTACGGGAATGGTGACCGGTAATCCTGTGATTCAATTAAGGCCACCATGGCACTGCAGTTCTGGAAACAGCGGGGACCCTGGGGCTGTACAGCCATCTGAGATGCCCATGTAACGCAGACAGTGACATGGACACCCATGGAATGCCCGCTGTGCAATGAGAGATAAAACGTGGAACCTAGCATATCGTGACCATTTATTTAGGTTATTTTTTTTTTTTTTATTGTACTGCATAAATTAGAAGGGAGAGTAAGAGTGTGTCCAAAGGATATTTACAGTAAATTCAGTTGCATGAAGTTTATAAACATGTAATGTTTCTAAAGTTCACCTTTATTATCTTTCTTTTTTGGATAACCAGTTTTTGTTGTTTGTTTTCTTGTAAAATATGGATCAGAGCGAGGAATTCACAATCATGTCAGGTGGCTTCTGTATCAGTTTATGATGGCACTCCGCGAGGATCAGTCTTACTTGGGAATCTATGTGAAACAGCAACTCGAAGTTTTCTTTCCTCATCCAACAGCATAAGCATTGTGTACACCAGTTATAATGGTGGTCAAGATTTGGAATTCTCTGCTACATATAACTCAGTCATCTCCAACAACACTAATGGTATTTTTTAATGTAATTTTAAAATGCCTAAAAAAGATCATATCTGCAAATGATCAAAAAAACACTCTAAGATTAATAAAGGCTTCCAAATGAACTTGTGTAATAAGAAGCCAAAGCACTAAAACAAATTGCATAATCTAAGTTATAGCAGGCAACAACAGTGATATGCTGTACCATTTATCAGCACATTGTAATTCTGTACTATAGCTTGAATTATGCATTCATTTTTGGTGTATATACAGTATGAAAGTCTGTGTTCATCTTGTAGTTTGTATATCATAAAAAGAGAAAGATGTTTCCTGTCAGAGTGCTCCACCCTTTGTTTTTTTTGTTCCCGCCTCTATGATCCCAAGACCTCCATGCTATTCAACTGGAACTGCAGTCACAATGAAGGAGTGGGACAATGCTTCTGTCCTACGCCCGTGTGCTGTCATTTTTTCTGTTCAATTGCTCCAGTGTGGCTCAAAAAACCCTAATTCTGTATATTTTTCTACACTGTACCACTCCTCCAATGTGGCTTGCTCCTTTACCCCTGGCTTTGTGGTACAGACCAGCGACATGCAGTCAGGTGAGGCAGAGCCTCACCTAGAATTATGGAGGAAAAAGCTGTCGGCTTCATGTCAGATGCCGATCTGAATGGAGAAAAAGCTTCAAACAGGTTACACAATAGGGAAATCCTCACGGAGCCTCAGCGGTGAGAAGCAAGTGAGGGGCAGGGAGGAGCTCCTCCCTGTCTCCTCCCTTCCTCCTTTACACTAGCTTGGGGACGTGTTGGGGGTAGGGCTTCAGCCGGCGGGGCTGGGTAATGCCTCACCCCAAGCAAGAGGTACCGCACGTCACTGGTACAGACTGTGTGCTGGCATCTCCACTGTTCCACCGTGGTTTCTTTTTTCATTAGTTCTGTGCCACATTCTGTGTTCTGGCATCTCCACTGCTCTACATATTCACCATAGCTCCTTCTACATCTAGATATTTGCTGTGAGCTGTCATGCATATTGTTACATCCCCCACTGTGCCATCTTTCCCTCTTAAGTGAAGTAACAGGTTCTCTACAGCTACCTCCCTTGTGCTCTCCCTATCCTTCACCAAAGTCCCCAAATATTCCTGTGCAAATGTTAAAACAAACATAGGGCTAACCAAAAGTTAGTAGTGAGGGGAAAAATAAGGGTAATAGCTCACATGCACCCTTAGAATGGGCAATTCTGAGACCTCCAAAAGGGAGCAGTAAGGCAGTACAGCAAAGGTGAGAGTCAGTGGGAGGAGGATTAGCCTTACTCCAAGTCTCACCCCTTCCTTATCTAACCCCCAAGCCTCCTCCTTCATCTTTCAAGTGCCAAAAAACTCAGTGTATAGAAGAGGCTCTGGGATTTTACTTTTGAATAAGTGGTGGGGCTAGAATAGGATATAGCTTAATTACCTTGGAAGCAAATGGAGAAACAGTGTACAGCCTGGCACTAGGATCCAAAGGACTGTACCGGAACACAGAGATTATTTGGAGACTAACACAGGCACTTGCAAGTACCAGAATATCCCTACATTTCAGCACTTTTGGTACCCCAGACACTAAGGATTATTTTGTTATAGTTAATTATAGGAATGCACCAATACCGATACCGAGTATTTGGGCTAGTAATCGTACTAATGAGACATGACTCACCGCCTAGCTTCCTGATTGGTCAGGAAGCTGGCCAATCAGAAAGTCAGGTGGTGAGTCATTACTCGCCCCCCCCCCCGGCTTCCTGATTGGCCAGAAAGCTGGCTCCATTGAGCATGGAGATGGCTTCCCTGCTAATCAGGAAGTCGGGTGGCGTATAATTACACACTTCCCGGCTAATCAGGAAGCCAGGCGGTGAGTCATTACACGCCGCCCTGCTTCCTTAATGAGACTTCCAGGATCGGTGGTCGGTATTGGCGAGTGCCAAAAGAAAAATATAGGTACTCGATACCGGAAAAACCATATCGGTGCATCCCTAGTTAATTTGTTTAATGCCTATTGTGGCAAATAAGTTTTACTATTCTTTTCTTTTTCCTTTTTGCAGTAACTGTATCATGCCATTCTAATTACATGGATGTTCATGTAGCTCTTGGTTATCTTAATTCTCTGGGATATTCTGAAAGTGAAATTTTTTTGAACGATCCACAGTGTCGCCCTACCACTGTATCAGGCTGGCTGCAATATCACATCCCTTATCAGCAATGTTTAACTGTCAAGCAGGTAACATACTGCAAATCTGCTGTTATCTTTATCCTTGTATTTATGCAAAATGTCAAATTTAGTGCATCAAACTTCTTCTAGGTTCTTCTAGTCTAGAGTTGCCAAAACAGTCTCCTGCACTGTCGCAGGGATACTATAGTATATTTTAGTATTTTCAGTTATAAAACAAAAAGCACATTACAAATCACTTTCTAGAAAGGATTTTCATTATATTTCTATAATTATATTTCACATGTTTTATTGTAGATTCTGTGGTATATCATGAAATCATTTGAATATCTTATGACAATTGCTGAGATAAATAAATATGTAACCCTGTTTCAGGCGGTCATGTAAAATGACCCTCTCCTTACAGGAATTACACCTGGCATTGAGGCAGCACCTAGGAAAATAAGGGATCCTTCACTAAATGAGTGTTAAAAATAATGTCTCTGAGTTAGTGAATCCTTGGTGCCTCCACCCAGAAGGGCCATATAAGGATAAGGGGACTCCTAGGAACACTTAGTCCCAAGAGTACTTCACACTTACACTTTCTATAGCGATGAAATGCAGGTCCAGACTTAAATGCAGTTTCACTGTTTAATCCCAAACTTGATAGGAGACAGGAGAAAATTTGAGGGTTAGGCCCAGGGCCGGTGAGATTATTTTTGCCTAAACAGGCTAAGGTGGATTTTTGCACCCCCCTGGCGCCCTCAGTTGGCTGCTTATACATCCCTACGCTAGCACTAGCCTTGACCACATTGCTAGGGTGTAACATGGTCAAATTGCAACACCCCCTCGCCTGAATTGCAGGGTTCTTTTCCACACAGGCTGCTGGGGTTTTTTATCAAGTTGCGCAGCTGTGCGTGGCTCCATTAACAAAGCCACGTCATCCAACCATCGTTTTTTTTTTTTAATGCTTGCGTTTGCAGGGGGGGGGACTTTAATTTTATTTGTTTTCATTTTTTTTGTATTTTTAATTTTAGTTTATTTTTTTTTTTTTTTTTTTTTTTTTTTTTTTTTTTTTTTTACTTTTTTTTAAACTTTTTTTGTATTTTGTTGTATTTTTAATTTTAGGTTTTTTTTTGTTATTTTTTTTAAACTTCTTTTTTTTCTTCATTGCTGGGAGCAATAGCCAGCCTGCTATTGGCTGTTTCAGATTGCAACACCCAATAACAGGCTGGCTATTGCACCTGCCCACTGCCTGCTGTCAATCAGCAGAGGAGAGAGCTGAAGGAGAAAGTTCTCCTTCAGGTCCTCCTCTGCTGATTGACAGCAGGCAGTAAGCTGCAATAGCCAGCCTGGTATTGGCTACTGCAATTTAAAAGAGCCAATAGCAGGCTGGCTGTTGCTGCCAGCTGCTGGATTGGAGACCGATTGCGGCCAACAGCAGGAGCGCAGCGCGGGGAGGCAGAGGATGGATTAGGCAGTACGGGGGAAGTAAACTCATACTGTCAGCAGTCTGTAATCGACTATCTGTTCCCTCTAACACAGACCGCTGCAGCCGATTACAGCCGATTACAGCCTGTAAGGAGAAACCACTGACAGTCCGTGAGTCTGCAGCAGGGAGAACGGGACGGGCACAGTTATTGCGGCAGCTGTTTCTCTGCGGGACGGTGCTACCATTTCTTCGCCCCCCCCAACAGCGCGCTCAGGTGGCAGCTTGTGCTGCCTTGCACTAGCGCCGACACTGGTTAGGTCTTGATCTTAGGCTAAAATATGCTGGGTGGGTGTCAGCAACCAGAAGCATCACAAAAAACTTCTGCTGAAGCACATTAGTCGAACAAACCAACTGGAAGTTCTAGTGGTTCTCCCTTCTATTAATGACATGGATCAGATTAAGCCAGCATGGCTTCCAGACACACAGCCTGCATTCAGAGCTCATCTATTTTGTCAAAGCTTGGTCCAACACACTTTTGGGAAACTGACAAGGGGTTGGTTGGCTAACTTGCTGCATATTGTGTGTGTATATATACTATATATATATATCTATATATATATATAGTATACACACACACACACACACACACATATACAGTACATCTATATATCTTTTACTTTCTATGTTGTACATACCCAATTAACCGCATAGCATATCAATGTTAACCTACATATTTCTCTGCCTAAAGATATCTTTTATGCTGTTTGATAAACTTTACTAAATAAAGCAGCAAATCTTTACATTTTCAATAACGGACATTTTGTATTTCCCGTGCCACAGTATTACAAAATCCATGCAAATACATTTTTCCTAAAGGAAGCAGATGAACAAATGCAATTATAGCTTATTGTTTGCATTTTAACTGCATATGAATTTACAAATAATAAAGCTAGAGGTTCTAAATTGTCATCTCTCAACATATCTGATCCAACACATCCCTCCGACCCACTGTCAAGTGTCCCTGATTCTGTTGTGAGAGTGGACATCGTTGATTCAGCACTGCAGTCTGTGCCCGCACTCACTGATCCCTTCATTGTGACATCACCATGAACTGCAGTTCTGAAGCCGTGGCAGAGCCCACAGCTGGACAGCCATTGGGAAGTGTCCACATCACCCAGGCAGCAACAAGGACATGAAAATAAAAACCCTCCCACTTTGCTTTGGCTAGGAAGAGAAGACTTAAAGTGACATTAAACCCTCAGATTTTTTAACATAAAACAATACTGTAATGTGTGCCTTACTGTAATCCATGGTTGTTTCCCTTCTCTTTGCTGCTCTGCCTTTTAAATCTGTATCTGTTCTCATGCTGGGCAGAACTTCTGTTTTGCAGCAGACTGCCTTGTCTCAGGAATGTATATATGGTATCTGTGTGTAGGTTTGTAACCTGAGCCAGCACTACAGGAAGAGGCACTCAGCTGCAAAGGGATGTTCTCCCCCAGCATGAGAAGACATGAGGATTTAAAAGGAAGAGCAGCAAAGAGAAGGGAAACTACCATGGATTACAGTAAGGCACACATTACAGTATTGGTTTATGTTAAAAAATCTGAGGGTTTAATGTCACTTTAAGATTTGGCTCATCAAATGACCACAGGTTTCTGTAACTATTTTGAGATTAGTGTTGTTACTGTACTACAGCAGTTAGAGTGGGTTGGGGGATAAAGGATAGGACATGGCGAGAGTGTACCCAGAAAGGAGCTTTAATCATTATACTATACCATAGCGCTATCTCTCTCTTTTTTTTAGGTCGAAAATGACACTATTAATTACTCCAATACTCTGTCTACCTACTCAGAGGACTTTGTAGTGATCTACAGAAATAAGTTAAATCTATCTGTGAAATGTCGGCTGTATCGAGACACGGTAGTGGAAGGGATGTACTATGCTGATGATACAGTTAAGAACACTGTACTGCAATATGGCTTGTTTTCCGCCAACCTGACATTCTTTCAGACTTCAAATTTTATACAACCGGTTAATGACTATCCATACCATGTGAGGCTCAACCAGCATTTGTTTCTGCAAGCCTCCTTAATTGCATCTGATCCTGACTTGGCCCTTTTTGTAGATACATGTGTTGCATCTCCTGATGAGTATAACTTTAATGGAAGCGTTTACTATATTGTTTACAAAGGGTAAGCTATCATTTACATTTTTTTTGTTTGTTTTTTTATGCTCTGAAGTAGTTATATCTAAACATGTTGTATTTATGTTTCTTACCTTTATATAGTAAGTGAATGAAGTGACTTTTGGGAAAAGTAACCATCAAACAATTGTAATAGAATTATTATGAGTAGACTTTAGCCTTTTACTTGTTTACAACTACAGCAGAGTGTTACAACAATGGCTGTACAAAGAACTACAGAGTTAGATCAAAACTTTTCTATAACAAAACCTTTTGAAGATATTTTGTGAAATGTTCACCTACAAGACACAGAAAAAATGAAGACTTACTACATTTATTGCCTTATAGTGGAGCTCTAGACAAACTTTAGACCTAGTAGGGAAGAGTTCAAACACCTTTTCTTTTTGTTACTGTGTACACATTGGGGAGATTTTTTTTTTGCTTCTTGCCATGTGATCATTATTGGGAATAAGGGGAATCTCTCCACCATTTGTCATATGTGCTTTTGTAGGGAACATTTATGTTCATTCTGTTGTGTCTTTGGGACAAGAAATTAGGGTAATTCTCCCTAATGGGGACTCAAATGTCTCTGGATTAGGTGTCCTTGTTGGAAAAGTTCCCCTCAAATCCAATGATAACTATAAACCTTTGTTTTTTTTTATCACCTTCTACCCCAGAGAACGTAGTCACCAGAACAAATAGAAAGAATGACTCTCCCCAACAGGAGCACTAACAATGAAATCCTGACAGGATCCTAAATCATCTGCACTCTGTCCAAACGTATAAAACCATTAATTGGCTTTAGAAAAACCATTTTGGCTTTAGACAAACTTGGAAACCCTTACCTTTTATCTACTATAGATTATAGTTATCTAGTTATTAGTTTTTAAGGCTGAATGGTAAACCCACTGATAACTGAAAAAGTAAAAAATTATTATAAAGAAAACAAAAGAACTAAAAATGTTTCTGTGCATGTAAAATATGTATAGTACACCTATTTGGAATACAATAATCAAGATCACATTTAGAAAATATTAAAGCCATTTTCGTCCTCTGATACTCACATAGAATATACCTGACTAAATATTAAAGAGTGTGATCTAAGGGGAGTTTTATATCGACTAAAACAGTAGAAATGGTATATATATGCACACAAATATCTCCTAAAAGTGTATTAAAACCCAACAGTAAAAATATTATATATCCCAGCTCACAAGTCCTTTTTCAGCCTCTTTTTCTTTATTTTTCTGGCTGTAACATATTTACTGTACTAGCTGGCAACACCATGTTGTATGGAGGAGAAGAACTGTCACCCTCGCCTGCTTGTTCCTGATTTGTACTGATGAAGAACACCTCTCCCTCTCCTCAGCTCAGTCTTTCAGAGCTGCATAGGATTGATAACACTGTTTGAGATTTCATTACAGCAGAGACAGAGGCCACAGGAAATTACAAGCTCACACAATTTCTGGCAAGATCATTGGGTATTTTTTTTTCACTTATATTAAATAGTTTTAGCAGTCCAAAGAGAGCAGTTTAGAGAAGTTCTTTATTAGGATTTACATACACTTTAGTGCACAAGTTTCCCATGCATTGTTGGTTTGGCCTTTTATGATTTATCCATTACAGTGCTGATTAACATATGGACAACAAAAGACTGCAGTTCATTATTCTCTTACATTTCAGGTGCAGCAGAGTTCCTGATTATAGAATATATCCTTCCTCTGTAAGCAGCAAAGTCCGGTTTGGATTTAGTGCCTTCAGCTTTCTGAAGAAACATGCCAGAGTCTACATCCAGTGCAGGTTGACGGTGTGTCGTAGGGGCAGCCAAAGCTCACACTGTAGTCAGGACTGTGTTCCAAGACGGAAGAGAGCTGCTGAACCTCACCACCACGAGGAGGTGCATGTTGTTGTTGGACCTGTTGAAGCAGTAGATGGCTAATTCAACACATGTTATGAGGATAAGCTTCTACAGAATTTTTAGTTTTATTGATTTATATTCAATTCTTACTGATCTATTTTAGCCTTGATCTGAAAAAAAAGAGTGATGTAGTTTTTGCTTGTCACACATGTATAATAAATCAAATATCATATATTCTAAATCAAATATTAAACATAAAGTGAAAACTAAAACAATTGCATAATCTTTTTGTACTTCTTGTATTACATGATAAGTTTCAGCTTTAAAGAGTTTAACATAATCTTTTGTAAATGGTTGAGTGGTGAGCTATGTAAATGACCTTGTGTTATAAATAATTAAATCACATAACAGTTTCTTAATATGTGCCTTTGTAAGGCCAGGGCTGAAGATATCTCTCATATGCACATGACCACATGCAGCCCTCTAACTTAAAATATATCTAAACTCGAGAACAAAAATGTTCTACTGCAGCCTTAGGTTAGACACACTTTCTGTCGTAGGATGACAATGCTCAGTCACCCTAGTAAGTGTGTTCGGACAACAACACCTTGTCATCTCCTCATATTCATAACATAAGGGAAAGATGTTCTGTAGCACACAGAGAGAACTTGGTAGTGTGATGTATTGAACCCTCAGTCTCACCCTGTGCAGAGGTTTTTCAGGTAGGAAGACAACAATCTAAGCATCAGCACGATGTTTCCCTTCTTGCTCTGATGATAACTCTAAAATGTTTGATTTCCCCTCACTTTCTGTCTCTGTGACAATGGTCACTTTGACAAATAAATTCTCAAAACCCACCACTGGAGACCCAAATGTAACATATCAAGCTCCTCCTGTGGAGAGATTTGACCTGCTCTAGGACAACAATGTAAGCACTAGCAGACTGAGGGTAATTGTCACTGGGGCAGGTTAACTATGTAGTTAACCCTTTACACACACAATAGCCAACACATGTTTTAATGGAAACCTGCACCATTCACAGTATCTGCTGTTGCAATTCTGACCTTTTAAAAAGAAGTTTGTATACCCGCTGCCACACCCAGACTGGAATGTTATCAGAGTTTACAAGACAGTAGCTTTCTTCAAAAATGCTAATATTCTTTAATTTCTAGTAAGAGCATTCAGAGAATCAACGTAATGATGTTTAAATATTATTTTAATGAAAGAAAAAATTGGTGCAAGAAAAAAATTACAATAAAAATATTACAAAACAGATACACACAACAGTAAAATAAAAGGGATGAAAAGAGAGAAACACTTAAAGTGACTTTAAAGCTTAATTTTTTAATTTTTATATATAGAAGGCCCAGACTTGTTAAACTATTCTGTTTTTTTCTTTTTAAAATGCTCGGTTCCTCATTTTCTCGAGGAATCCCTGCATCACTCGTTTTCTCAAGTGGGTCCCTGCATCACTCTCCCTCCCACCCCCAGCACGGTTCCTGGTTGTGGGGGAGGATCTATGGAAGCACACAGATTAGCTGATGGAGGCACCCATGCGTTTGTGTTCCCGACCCTGCCCGCAAGTAGCTGTGTGCATCCATAGAGACACACAGCCATGCGGCAGCCCATGCCCCTCCTCCTCCCAACAGATTGATGGCAAAAGGAGCCTATGGCTCCTCTGCCCTCAGTATCCTCCCCCACAACCAGGAAGCTTGGGCAATTGAGCATTGCTTCAGGTACTGTGGTGGTGACAAGTCTTCACAAGTAAGTGTGGGGGCGGAGGCAGAAAAAGATACTGGGCATTTTTTTACCTTAAAGGAGAACTATTTGGTGAGTGCTTTTCACTCACCTCATAGTTCTAGCCGACCTGTGACAATGAGACTGTCACAGTTAGGCTCAGTAGATCAGGAGGTGAACGAACACATACCGGCGTTCGCTCACCTCTCGATCCTGTCACAGCTCTCTGCCGTGACAGGGGAGGGGCTGGATTCCCCCCTCCCCGCTCCGATCCACCAGCGCTGACTGGCGGAATGGACGGGGGAGGCGGCAGGTGCAGCTGGCTCTGCCTCTAGGTAGGCAGAGCCAGCTGTCAGTCACGCAGCTAGGCGGATCCTGGCACAATTGTCAGGATCCGCTTCAGCTGCAGCGTCTCAGTATACCGCGAGCAGCAGCTTGTGGTATACTGCGGCGTCTCAGTATACCGCGAGCTGCAGCTCGCGGTATACTGAGCCTAGGGTGACGGGAGGACGCTAGTTTGTGTCCTCCCGTTACCCTAAGAAGAACTATGGGGAAAAGCCTTAACCCCATAGTTCTTCTTTAATACAGAGAATGCATTAAGGTAAAAAACACCCAGCCTTTAGTACTACTTTAGACAAGGTGCTCCTGGTCTTTGGTTCTGTGCAGAGTGAAATTTGATATCATTCTCCGGCTCTCATAAATGACTTATAGCATTCCTTTATCATTTCTATGGTATATGAGAGCCGCAGTTGCCAAATGGCGTATTTTATTGTGGTCAGCAGACACGCCCCTAATGGCAAATATTTACATGCACCTATATTCCATCACATGGTTTCATTAAGCCTTTTCATACACTTTAAAACTAGAACAATTTGTAAATGCCCCAATATTTCCTGTAGTACTTTTTCTAATAAGACAAAAAATAAAGCTTAACTATAATGAATGCCTACCATTTGCTTTCTGTTGCTAAATTTGATTTAATAGTTCTAATCCATTTGCTTTAGGCTATCCCTTTATTATAATCAGTAAACATTGAGTTACATTTCTAAAATTGCCCTTTTCCTAGTTAGTTTTTGAAATGCCGCTTTTACTTCTTTGTTCCTCAGACTGTATAAGAGAGGATTTAACATTGGAATGACCACAATATTTAACAGAGATATGGCTTTAGTGTTATGGTAGGAATTATTAGACGGTGGCAGGAAATACACACTGACCAGAGTCACATAAAGCACAGATACAACAGTAAGGTGGGATGAACATGTTGAGAAGGCTTTGAGTCTGCCTTTAGCAGACTGAATCTTTAGAATCACTGAAATGATGGAAACATAGGAGGACAGTGTAAATAAGAAAGCTGGTAATGCCAAAAAAGCTGCTTCGATAAGTATAACAATTCCTAACTTAGTGATATCACCACATGAAATGCTCAGTAATGGGACAGAGTCACAGAAAAGGTGATTGATGGTACGCGAATTGCAGAAAGGATAAAAGGCCATCAGATTAATGATCGGAGCAGGATCAACAAAACTAATAAGCCAAGCAGCAGTAGCCAGAGCTGTACAGACCTTTTTATTCAATACAAGATTGTAGCGTAGAGGGTTACAGATAGCCACATAGCGATCATATGACATGACGGTCAACAAGAGGTACTCCAGACTTTGGAAAGAGATGTAGAAGTACAGCTGTGTCATACACTCCGAAAAGGAGATCATTCTCAGGTTTAGAAACGTTAGTAGAAATCTCGGATGAATAAGACTTGTCAAGCAGATATCTAAAAATGATAAGTTACAGAGGAAATAATACATAGGAGTATGAAGGTGAGAATTCAAATAAACAAGGATTATCAGAAACGCATTCTCCAGAAGACAAAGAGAGTAAGCAGCCAGGAATGCAAAGAACAGCAGAATCTGCAAATTTGGGTATTCAGAAAAACCTAAGAGCAAAAAACCTTCTGTTTTGTTACCAGACCGCATCCTGCCTCAACACTAAAAGAAGGATACAGTTAACATAAATGGCAAGATAAAGCAAGGGAAAACTAAATGAAAAGGAATGTGTTGGCTATGGCTGGGTTGCTTTACTAAACGAGTACAGACTGTTCACTTTGCAAAATGAACATTAGTAATTAAGCTGAAGCAGTGATGTGCGTTACCTACCGTGCTGGGTGAGGCATTCCCTTGCCCGCCCCAGTCCCGCCCCCAGCCTGCCGAAGCTCCGCCAACCCGGTCACCAAGCTACATGTGAAGGAGGGAGGGAGGAGGAAGGGAGGAGCCTCCCTGTCCCTCACTTGCTCGTCACTGGTGAAGCATCGAGATCGATGTCCTCTGAGTGTTTTTTTTTTTACTGGACAGCTTGGACCAATGGCACTTTGTCATTGGTCCAAACTATCTACAGAGCTCAAGCCTCTAACATAGAGTAGAGGCTTTTGCAGCTCTTGTCTCACTAGTTAGGTTACACAGTAGCAAGCTGCTTGTGTAACCTAACTTATCCATCAAAAGCTGGATGCAGTGCTGCCTGTAATTAACAGGCAGCGCTCCGTCCATGACAGGTTACATAGCGGGGAGGCTTTCCCTGCTGTGTAACGTGTTAGAAGCCTCCCTGAATGGAGAAAAAGCCGTCAGCTTCAGACTTTTCCTCAATAATACTTGGTGAGGCTCTGCCTCACCTGCCTCCCCTGACTGCACGTCCCTGAGCTGAAGCTGTGTTCACTTTGAATATCCTATTAAGTGCAAAGGAAATTAAATATACTGATTTTGGGGAGCAGATGATTGGTAGATAAAGTGAATACAGCTTCACCTTGTTTACGAACACCCATTCTGCAAGGTGAATATAAGCTTTGCAAAGTGAACGTTTCCTTTGCTGAATGAAATGCTGTAAAATTGAACTTGAATGACAAGAAATGTAAAATTTTATCGTAACATAAAAGCTAAAATACCACAGCTTTACATTACCACATTATAGATAGAAATGTATCATGATTGTAGCTAAAATCTTGGTCCAACATAGTCAGAATAGGTCTGTCATACACAACTACTTCTGTTTACTAGTTACATACTATATACTCTCACATATAGGACTGTACTAAATAAACACATTTTATTTTGAGATAATAAGGTATAAGTACAATTCAGAAAATGAGAAGTAGCCCACATTCTCAAATGTAACTGCTCCAGAACTTTTTTCTTCGGCTTTCACCATGCCTGGTATATTGCAATAACTGGTTACACAGAAGAATGGAATAAATGGTCCGGGTAGTGGTAACATTATGAAACTTTCTTGAGCTCTTGATAAAGCATTCATTGCAACATACCATCTACCATTTTCCTGTTAAAGTGTGGCACCAAATTGTACAAAGCGGAAGCAGGGTCCGCAATAATATTTCTTTAGCGAAAATTGCATGCCAATATGATCAGGAGAAATTTTTACTTTTCCGTTAATTCTGCTCTATTCCATCTCATCTCACCTATTAATCTATGCAATCACTCTCCACATCAAAGCATTGATAAAAATGGGACCAAACAACCTATAAATAAAAATGTCAGATTTGCATATAATTTCAGCGTTTTATGTCTCTAGATCTATTGATAGTTTTCAGTGAAAGTCTCATCTGCTTATGTGTTGTCTAAAGCTCCTATGCCTGTCACAACCTCCAGGCTTCATCTGGTGGTTGCCTGTTGTCACTACAACTATCCCAGTCTAGTCAGCTGCCTGCTGATCAGGCTAACCAGCCTGGCTATGTGCCCCTCACAGCCTGGGGGTTGGTTAGTGGTGCTTTATTTAAGCATCACAAGCCCAGAACTCGGGGTTTGTGATAGTTCAGTCTAGTTTAATCTAGTCCTGTCTACACAAGCCTGTATTCTGCTCTCTTATATCTTGAATCCAAGTCTTGCCTTGTACTTATTTTGATATTGTATGATAGTTTTGTCTCTGGAATCTGTCCCTGTCTTGTATCATAGTCCTATCTTGATCCCGTATATCAGACCCCATTCACACTGAGCTACAAAAAAATAAGCACTTTTTCAGCGCTGATTTGAGCTACAGTTCAAATTTTGTCGCGCTACGTAGCGCTTCTTTTGGCAGTTTATCGGGACTAAATCGCACAATATCCGCCGAAAAATAGGTCATGTTCGAGCGACAAACTGAGCTACAAGCTACAGGCGAGATTGAGCTGTGAGATGTGAACAGCTCCATTGAAATGCAATGGACGAAGCTACATTGAGCTACACTGATCTTCATATTTGAGCAATTTTTGAGCAGAAATCATGCTACAAATCGTTCAGGCTGGGTTCACACCTAGGCGTATCAAATATGCGCGTTTGCCGCGCGTCTGGTGCCGCGCGTTTTTACCGCGATTCGCATTTCCGAGGGCTATACCGGCTGTATCCTAATGGATACGCGCGGGAAATACGCCCCAAAGAAGCTCCTGTACTTCTTTGGGTGTAGGGCGTTTTGCAGCGCGTTCCTACGAGCTGTAAAATGCCCAGGTGGGAACCATGCCCATAGGCAATGATTGGTTTTCACATGTTGAGCGTGTTATAGCGTGTAGGAACGCGCTGTAAAATGCCCAGGTGTGAACCAGGCCTTAGTGTGAATGGGGTCTTTTCTGTTTATATTTCTACCTTGTCACCAGTCAGTACTACTTCATTGTTCCTGGGGACCGCCTGCAACATTTATGGCCAGAGTATATAGTTGAAGTCCTGGGGCCATCCGAGTAGAGGGAGGTTTATATTGCCTTATTGGAATTACTATAATCTCTGACCAAAGTGTTTGCATCCAGTCCTGACATTTTGCATGTTTCATGTTATGCATAAGTATTCAAATAAACCTGTCCAATTCCTAGGCATTGATGAAAAGTCAAATAATTGGCATCAATAGAGCAGTGTTCACCCCAGTGTCACATTTAGTGAAGCTAGAAAATAGTGCATCATAAGGCAGATTTCATGTATCCTTCATTACTTCTAAAAAATGGCCTCTCACCTTTCCAGTGCGGCTGTAGAAAACCACAGGTTAGCTTTAACTTATGCTCTCTACATAATGTTAACAGGAGCTTAAAGTAGAACTCAATGAAGATATAAAACAGTTAATCTGATTATGCGTTCATTAACAAAATAATGAAATGTATTTTCACATCATGAAACATTATGTACGTATATAAGACTTTAAATCAAGCTCCTGCACAGCCGTACTTAGACTAAATAAAAATGCTATTTTTTTTAATTTTTTACAAGAATGCAAAAACGAATTTAGAGATCTTAACAATAAAGTTTTTTTTTTTTTTTTCATTTACGGGTCATAAAGGCTTGTCTTGCAGGGTTTCTGTAGCAAGGATATTTAATCAATATGCTTGGTGAGATGGAAAACACAATAATATTAAGAACTGTATCCTTGCCCTTTAAGATTGAAGCAGTAAATGGGTCATTTTCAAAGAAAGGCTACTTTAAATAAACATTACATTTCCACACCTTTGTAACATATCAAACTCTGTAAATTATCCTAATCCTTCCTTCATCAACTATAGACATATTATGGGCAGCTTGTTGCTTGGTGCAAAGTGTATATTTTTTAATGATACATAATCTTGTTGATAACTCAATTTTGTTGAAATTTGCATCCAACATATAACTGTTTAGTTGCATAAAATCTTACCTAAAAAATATTAACATACAAATGTTCAAATTTCATACTCAATCCGCATCACAGAATACAACACTTAGTATCTTTTTAAGGGGAAAATCTGACAAAAGTAGCATCTCTCTATGTGCTTAGTCTATAAAATATTACAACATACTTAAACATTAGCTAAAACAACTTACGGTTATATATTGTCTGAGATAGATTTACAGAACCAATCATTATTTTATTTTATTCAGCATGTATTTAAATATAATGAGCTGGAGTACTCGGGGAGAACAGAATTCAATTCATATAAATACTTTAATTGCCCTGCAGGGTATTACACTAACAATCCCAGTAAGATATTTTTTCTGCAAATGTTTCCCCATGAGTAGTATTAAAAATGCCTTTAAAGATTCATCATGTCATGGATAACAGATAATGTGGTTGTTGATGGGAAAGAAACAAAACAATATATTTAACATTTCAAAAATACAACTCTGAAGTTCTAAATTCAGTTATGAAAATATTGACATTAAAGCCCCCCCCCCCTCTCCGCCCCGCTGCTTTATCTTAAATGATGCCTCTTGATTTGATCATATTCTTTCCAGTGGTTTTCAGGAGTCCCTCCAGCACTGGTGCTGGTCTCTGATCTAGTACTGACTGCTGTGTCTTCTGTGTCCCACGGTGTCTGTGTGCATGCATGCTGCCGGGCTGCCTGCATTGACACACACGATGTCTCAGGCCGAAGATCTCTACTGTGCGTGCGCCCGCCCTATGATCCTGCACAGCCACTGGAGGATCTTTGGACTGGAGCGAGCGGCGGAGACACAGGTAAGTAATAACTTTTTTATGTTTCTTTATTTTTTTACATATGTCTACTGCTTGCTAGCAGTAGCTATATGTAAAAAAAAAAGGAGGTTTAATCATACTTTAAAACATATGCAGTTGTTTGTATAATACATATTATAAGAAATTGAGGCTGAATTACTAAAGCAGTTGAGAATGTTCAAACAATAAATTGGGTGAATATTCACTTCAGTTATGCAATCATGTACAGATTAAATACATACATTTTGATTTGCTTTTCATGAGATTTTCACGGTTGGATAATTGAAGTAAATCTTCACACTATTTATAAATCATCATCATTATGGCTTAATAATACTGTATAGAAAAAGGTATCTAAAAAATCTTTAAACTTTTTTACATTTATTTTTCTTTAGACCTTAGACCTTACAGTAGGTACCATACAGTAAATGAAAATATATTTAATAAATGTTTTATTCGGCTTTAAATTATATTTTACTTTTTTTTTGAAGGATTGTACAAGATTTTAAACATTACTTGATTTTAATTAAAAATGTCGGCAATCATCATTTTTATGTTGCATTGTTACATTTTCAGATACTTTAAATAGCCTTTATTAGACATGTGCACCAGCAAAAAATTTGTTTAGTTTAGTTTCGTTTTGAAAAAAAAAAAAAAAAATGTGTTTAGTTTAGTTTCGTTTTGAAAAAAAAAATTAGTTTAGTTTAGTTTTTCTGGTCCGAAATTAAATTAGTTTCGGACAAAATTCGTTAGCGGTAGTCCTGCCGAAATTCGTTTATGAAAAAAGAAAAAAAACTTTACTCTCCCATGGCTGGACTTGAACCAGCAAACTTCAAAATGTCAATCAATTGGAGGCCTGTTCCTCTATCCACTACTCTATAACTTCTGTACTTTAAGCTGAGAAGCATTTGATATATATGACTGCAATATGTAGCAGTTGACAGCTGAGGATGTTAAATGGGCGGAGCGAGTCGTGACGTCATGGCTCGCTCCGCCCATCTGTTGACTTTCAAACTGAATGTCATTTTTGTTAGTTTTCGTCAGATTCGGGTGGTCGTCTGCGGCGGGACTTTTTTTATTTCGGCGGGTCGGCGGGGGTCCTGCATCCTGATCCTGACTCTGGATTACATCGATGGAGCCATTTTTTTTTTCATTTTTTTATTAAAGGAATAGTCAAAAATTGACTGTTTGTTTTTTTTTCAATTAAAGGATTTTGTCAAAAGTCTGGACTTTTTACTAACTATTTGATTTAACCCTTTAGTGAATGGGTAGGGGTACAAGTACCCCTTACTCATTCACGGGGGGGGGCGGCATCTGGGTGCCCCCTTATTTAAAGGGGTACCCCGATGCAAATAAGCCCCCTTGCCCGCAGACCCCCACAACCACCGGGTCAGGGTTGTGGGGAAGAGGCCCTTGTCCCCATCGGCACGGGGACACCCTCCCAATGCCGAGGGCACGTGGCCTGGTAAGGCGCAAGGAGGGGGGGGCGCTCGATCGTCCCCCCCCCTTTCCTGCCCTGCCGGGCTTGTGCTCGGATCAAGGGTCTGGTAGGACTGTTAGGGGGGACCCCACGTTTTTTCCCCCCATTTTTGGGGGCTGGGGTCCCCCTTTAAAATTCCTACCAGACCTTAAGGGTCTGGTATGGATTTTGGGGGGAACCCCACGCACTTTTTTGTGTTATAAGGAGGGGGGGCCCCTCCTAACATTCCTACCAGACCTAAAGAGTCTGGTATGAATTGGGGGGAAACCTCACGCTTTTTTTTTCATCTTCTGCAGACTGTAAAAAAAAATCATTTTGCTGCAACAGAATTCGTCCAATAACGAATTTTGTTGCGTCAAAATGACATTAAGGGGAACAAAAATTACTTTTTTTTTTTTACAGTGTGCAGAAGATGAAAAAAAAAAAAGCCTGAGGTTCCCCCCAATTCATACCAGACCCTTTAGGTCTGGTAGGAATGTTAGGAGAATGCCAATTCAAAAGCAAAGGAAAAAAAAAAAAAACTTGAAATATTAGTTGACTTGCCCAGGTTTTGAACCTGGGACATTAGCAATGGGAATCCTGTGCTCTAACCTCTACACTATAGCCTCTGTACTTTAAGCACAGATGTATTGTGGAGGTAAAATGGTGTCATTTTTTTTTCCTAATGTCATTTTGCTGCAACAAAATTCGTCCAATAACGAATTTCGGGAAATCGGGAATTTCGGATTCATTTGCATTCGTCTTAGCTGTAATTCGGGATTCGGATGCATCCGAATCTCCGAATTTCCGAAAATTCGTCCGAAACGAATTTCGGAACGAACCGAATCGCACATGTCTAGCCTTTATTATAACTATTTCTGAAGAAATTCAGGAAGTGAAATAGGTATAGGGGCAGCAGGTAGGCGACACATCTGTGGAGACAAGAAGAAAAACAAACTAAACCATTCCGAATTAGAGCTAAACAAAGAATATGTCCCCCAAGTACTAAGACGAGGTAAGATAAGAGGTGAAAAATGAGGTGAAAACATTATTTGGCATAAGCCACAGATGGCAGGTGGACCCTTTCACCACAAGCTGTAGCAACAAGTGAAAGGGACCCATGTCTATAAGGGTAAATCATTCTAACCTTATGGCAGCTTCTTATCAAAATGAAACATATCAATACAAACATTCTAATAACAAATGAAATCACATGGATATAAATAAAACTGCACATTGTTGTAAAACATTGTTTAGTAATTTAGTAGATAAATTACTAAACAATGCTGATGAGAGGGCAGTCATGGAGGGCTTTCTCAGTTTACACAGCTTACATGCACAGAGAGCTTGTATCCAAAGTAGGTAAGCCATATTTAAAAACTGAAAGCATCAACAGAGAGTATGGACACTGGATCCGGGTGCCCCAAGAGCAGCCCCTGATGTAATGTAATCCACTCGCCACTCACCCGCAGTGTAGCTTAAATATCAGCACGTCACAGCAACAGTTAAGAACATAAACAGTGATAGACAGAGTCTCTCAGTGTGGAGTTCAGCACGGCGGAGCCAGTAATCAAAAAATTAGGAAGTGCAAGAGTCCAAAAATCATGTAACTAGTAATGACTGTGGCTAGTAATGAAGAAACTAGGTCCGATTAGAAAACTGTGGTTACCTCCGAAGTTCTACAATATGTACAAGGAGCATATACATGGAAGACCATGCCCAGTCTTCCATATAGGCTATAGTCTGGGAAACTCTGACCTAAAACAAGATCTTCCCAAAGGCCCATGCTCTAAGCTATATATGTGAGACTGACATAACTTTAATTGCCAGGAGTCTGCGATGAAGATCACTGTTAACAGTCTAGGTAGTGGTATTTCAGTCTCAGAGTACACTGCTCTAACCTCCCTTTATACCTCACACTTTTTTTGGCTTTAGTTCTTTTTACTATTGTACTCCTGTGTCTCAAAATTTTATAGAGAGTACTGCTATATACTGACAGCACAGAGCTGCGCTACAGCCGGGAGGGGTCTCAACAATATTGCCGGGATCCACCGTGCTAGCTGATTGAGAGCTGGCCCGCCCCCTCCCCTGTCTGCCCCTCCAATGAGCGCTGGTGGAACAGAGAGGGGAGGAATCCTTGCAGGGTGGAGAGCATGAGCTGAGTGATCATGGGTTACATGATGGAGCTCGGCCTGTGTCAGCTGCAGTGTCCCACGTTGACTCTAAGTATTGGGAACATTGGGAGTACATTTTACGCTCCCAATACTTCTCCTTTAACCACTATGGTGCAAAGCCACAATCCACCTTTCAAAGATGCACAACAGGATGGCAACACACAAGGACTCTCCTCCAAATGTATCTATTGTTAGTCATTGCCGTGACTAAGGCCCAATAGAGCTGAAACATGTAAGTCGGTGTTGCTTATATGGACTTTACAGTATGAAATAGATACATTAGAAGGAGATTCCTTGTGTGCTGCCATCCTGCTATAAACATTTAGGTTTTGTACCCTAATGTATTATGCATTTTTGTGTGTGTGGAACAGATAGGGCATTACTTTGATAGCAAATTTGAATGCACATATTTTTCATTGGTTATTTTTTTTGTGAAAAAACTATATGTGTACCCCAAAATATAACCAGCAAAAGACTACTGATTAAAATGATATCACATTAGTGTGGAACGTAGTGAAATGGTAAAGCTCAAAGTAAATGTATGTGTTTTACTTTAGGAAACTTTATTCCGCTTTTAACACTACAAGCTTGCACTGTAGAACAGCATTACGCTGCAGGGTGGGGTTGTTTAATCATTGTAAAATTAGGAGCAATTTACAAAAAGATTACTGTTTTATTATTCATACCAATGTGTTTTTCAACATAATGTATGATTTTATGAGGATTAGCATAATTAAACAATATTATTGACTTAAGTCACCTGTCAGCTGCATGATGTCTTTTACAAGAAAGCTCATGAAATACCATGTACTGATTATCCTCAGACAATAATGAGCGATCCAATCTGTATTTAATTCTGTAAAAAAAGACTATTTTAAGTATAAGATCATACTTCGTGAAAGGGATAACAAATGAGTTTTGGAATGTGCTTAATAATGCATTATCATCATACAGGGAAAAGTATTGCAAGTCATGTGCTTTAGTAAAAACAATGTCTACATTCTTGCTATGAAATATGAAAAGGTCACTAAAGCAATGACATAATGGTAAGGTCTGAAAACCTGGATGGGAAAATAACACCACACGAGCATAATAAACCTGTCATTTGCATGATGTGTTCCATGGGAAAGATGATGAAATGCTACCTACTAAACCAGTCCTGCTGTAAGGCATTATCTGAAACAAAGATCTATGTTTAGAGTTGTAAGTAAAAACCAAGACAAGGGTGACTCAAAGACAGTATTCTATCACAGGGATAAAAAAAATGCTTTCTATACTTAGTTCTTCTATGAATGAGGAGATTCTGTAGGTAAGAAACTAATCCAAATGGTCATGTTGTGTACTATCTGAAACAAATAGAGGCAAGGCACTGGATTCAAATTAGCAGAAGAGCTTCCACAATGTAATAATGACTCAACAAAAAAATTGGTCATGACATAACCACAGGCACTGGCTGGAAGATATGTGGGCATTTAGCAAAGGACACCCCTTGTTATAGAGTGTTTAATGTAAATGGGGACAGGGAGCTGAAAGTACAAAATTAGCTGGACCCTGGAGTTCAGCTTTTAAGTGAATCACTTTATAAGAGATGACCTAGTAGCTAGGTTTGAAAATCTCTTTCACTTCTTAAGTGACACTTATTCACAATGGAGTACTGTGTCTAATCCGTGCTGCTGCTACCCCGCACCTGCTGCCCCCTCCAATGAGATGCCTCCTCAGGCTGCCTCAATGAGAGGCTGCCGCCCCTGCTCAAACTTCTGCAGCAGAGGGGGAGAGATGCTCCTGACACTGGTGTAAGAACAAGCTGGCTTGAAAGGTCTGGTGAGTTTAATGCAGTGTGGGGGTACCACCACTGCAAGGGCTAATAATCTTTTTTTCCCTAGAGTTCCTCTTTAACATGGATCTTTCAGTAAAGAAAACACAAACAAAAGAGCGCCCAAACCCTGTGTGATAGTTACATAGTTACATAGTATTTGAGGTTGAATAAAGACATTAGTCCATCAAGTCCAACCTATTAGGATCTCATTCTAGGAGTACCCGTACCCCTGTATATTACGGTCCCTTAAGAAATCGTCCAAAAGTTTCTTGAACAATTCCACATTATTTGCTGAAATCACCGCCTGTGGCAGTGAGTTCCAGACCCTAACTGATCTTACTGTGAAGAACCCCCTTCGCCCCTTGTGCTGGAATTTTTTTTCCATCAATTTTAGGTGATGGCCTCTAGTTTTTGTAACGGAGTTAATTTTAAACAGTTTATCGCTAATGTTGCTACCACCATTAAACATTTTGTACATGGAAATCATATCCCCCCTTAATCTCCTCACCTCTAATGTGAACATGTTTAAATTTAGTAGCCTCGTCTCGTAGCTCTGGTCCTCCATACCCCTAATTAGTTTGGTTGCCCTTCGCTGGACTTTTTCCAACTCAAGGACATCTTTTCTTAGTACTGGTGACCAGAACTGGACCGCGTACTCCAGATGAGGTCGAACCAATGATCTATAAAGTGGCAAAATTATAGACTTGTCCCTGCAATACATCCCCTTTTTAATACAGGACAAGACCCTGCTAGCTTTGTTTACAGCAGCCTGGCACTGCAAACTACCTTTCAGTTTGTGGTCTACAATGACCCCCAAATCCTTCTCCATTTCTGACTTCCCCAGCGGCATACCCATAATTGTATAACCCATTTGTTTATTTTTAATTCCAAAGTGCATTACTTTGCATTTATCGACATTAAACCTCATCTGCCACATTAATGCCCACTCCCCTATTTTATCCAGGTCCTCCTGTAATGTTATAGTGTCTAAGTCCGTGTCTATTACCCTCCCTATTTTGGTGTCATCCGCAAACACGGAAATATCGCTGTTAACACCCTCCCCGATGTCATTAATAAATAAGTTGAACAATATGGGACCCAGCACAGAACCCTGAGGCACACCGCTCATTACACTAGCCCAGTCTGAAAAGGTGCCATTTACAGATACCCTCTGGACACGGTCCCGTAGCCAGTTCTCTATCCACGTACACACCACCTCATCTATGCCCATAGCCCTCAGCTTGTGTAGCAAGCGTTTGTGTGGTACCGTATCAAAAGCCTTTGAGAAATCCAGATATACCACATCCACCGGCTTACCTCCGTCCATATCTCTACTTACCCCCTCATAAAAAGTTAGCAAGTTAGTTAGGCAGGAACGGTCTTTCCTGAACCCGTGCTGATTGTCATTAACTATCCCGTTTTCCTGATATCAAGATATTTATTGTAAATTGATTTTTGGAGTTTATTTTGTACTTTTTATGTAAATAGCTGTATCCTTTATCATTAAAAATCGATCCTACAGCTCTGGTACACTAAATTCTTTAAGCTGAGATGATGTCATCAGTCTGCTGCAGGGAGGAGGAAGCATTTCCTCAATCCCCTCTTCCCTGGTGATCAGACTATAACACTGTAGCTTTGTAGCAGCACAAAAGATTGCAGTAGGCGCTGATCTGTCTTAAACATTGGTGAACACAGCCGAGAACTGCACAGTCACCAGGATTTGCACAACATTGTAATAACTCAGCCAATATCTTAGCACAGGAAGTAGATGGTGACCCTGATCAAAGAAGTGATGTCTAAACAAAGAAGGCACAATCCTCTTACAAAGTCATGGGGAGTACTGTGATCGCTATAAGAAGTAATAAATGCCCGTAAGTGTTACACTGAGAAATCTCATAGCATGCACATGCTTAACTTGAAAATGCTAATCTAATGGTAGTTTAACATATTTAAAGTGTTTTTTTGTTATATATATTCTAATCATTAAAGTTTACGCCCATAAAGGGTTGTTTAAGTGAATTCCTACTTCCAGGAAAATAAAAGAAATGTTGTGGGCCTTGTTAACTAAAACCCACACTGAAGGTAAGCAGTATTCATAATTAACTGAAAAGATATTAGACTAATTCAGAAGGACAGGAGTCATGTGACAGTCACCTCAATTATATAAAATCAATAGGGTATTCAAAAGAGACATTGATGAATTTATGGATAAGATTTTCCTGATTTTACAAAGTTGTTAGACATTGAATTTCAGTCAGAAAGCAAAAAATTTACATGCACATGACCCTTCAAATTAATGTGCTGTGTGTATCATTGGTTACATTTAGGGATGTTCAGATATCAGTACCAATACTAGGAATTAATACAAATGATAAAATACAATAAAAAAAAATCCTTAATAGATGTTGATCATTATTAGTTTAGACTTTTTTAAAGTAAAGACCCACTGAAATGGTTTCTTCTGAAAACGAATAAATAATCAAAATGATAATATTAACTGCTTGTGTAATCAGGCTATTTTTTACGCATAACTTTGGGTGTATGCAATAAAATCAAAATGTCGTTTAGACTGTAAAGTTGTTTTTCTATGGAACAAAACCAAGACATTGAAAAAGGTAGAGCTTTTCATGGTGGAAATGTTACCATGTAAATTAGCCTTTCTTACAACAATAATCATGCATTGCTAAGAATTCTGATATACAAGCTGGAATGTCAAAGGTACACAAAATGTAATGCTGTGATGGTAATGCTTTTGTTTTTCTTTTTAGATGGCTTTCCTTAATGTGGTGGAAGTAATTGTCTTAAAGATATACAAAAGAAGCAACAGCAAGCTTCACCCTTGCTAACAACAATGATGGTGGATGAAGATCTGTGTTTACTTGTTGATACTTTTAAACCTATGGGGTCTATTCACGAAGCTGCCGAGGGCAGCCGAGTGAATGACCGATCTGAAGTGAAGTGAGCCGAACACTGTTCGGCTATTCACTTCAGGCTGGTAAGGCTGGTTTCAGCTGTACATCGGCTGAAATCAGCCGTACATCGGCTTGCTTCGAGTGGCTTCGGGTCGGCCGAACATGCTGAGCATGTTCGGTTTCGGCCGACCCGAAGTGCAGAAGGAGTTTGACTCAGCCGATCCAACATCTGGATCGGCTGAGCCGAACCTCCGGCAGGCTACTCACTGCTGTTCGGGCTATTGTTAAAGATGCCGAACAGCAGTGAGTGAATAGCCGAGTGAGTGAATAGCCGAATGAGCAGCATTCGGCTCGGCTGTTCTGCTCGGTCCCTTAGAGGGACCAAGCAGAACAGAAAAAGAGTGAAAAAAAGTAAAAAAAAGTAAATAGAAAACGATTGTGTGGAGCTAGCAGTGACAGCTATCTACGCCCAATAGTTTCCTATTGTCCGGCGGCTCTGCTGCTGTAAAAAAAACAAGAAAAAAAAACCTCTCCTGGGCGCCTCCCGCTCCCAGCCGCCAAGGAGAGAAGCACTGATGTGTCTTTTGGCTGGCTCCGCCCAGCTGTCAGAAGCAGGCTCGGCCAGCTTCGGCTTTCAGCACGGCTCAGCCGAGCCGATGCATATGCGTTCGGCTTGGCTGGGCCGCTCGGCCACGATCGGGAGCTGTACGGGCTATTGTGAAAAGCCCGTACAGCAGCCCTTCGGTTCCAAAGGGGTCCTGGGGCCGAAGCTAGCCGAAGGATCGGCCGAATATCTGCCTATATCTGAAATCCACCTTTGTTGCGAGGGTTGAAAGCAACCACTAATCATAGCTTGCCATGCAAGGTGATGGGTTAAAGGCTGCGAGGTCTTGAGTATGGGTGAGTTCAGTGATTTTGAAGAAACTGATCTCACTACAAAAATTACCAAATGTTGCTCAATTTGCTTAGAAAAATTGACAGTATTTTCCCATTATTTAGTGGGCGTTTTTTTTCCATGGGTGAATGTATTTAACCTCTTGCCGTCCGCCTGTAGCAGAAAAACGGAAGGACGGCACTGCTGCATCTGCGGGTTGCCGTCTCCAGACGG
>NW_017306981.1:0-493 GCF_000935625.1 Nanorana parkeri | reverse complement strand
AAGGGGGTTTAACACCGCGGATGTCAACTGGTTAAGGTAGCTCGGTTTATTTTTTTTGTTTCAAATAAGTTTTATTGAGTTTTATAAAGGGTACAAAGCAATGTAGTCATACATACAAACAAACAATACAAACAACCTGACAAACACAGCAATACTGTGAGCCCATGTCTGGGATTACAACAGGTATCAAAATAACCATAAGTGTAAGCCTTCAATCCTCAATCCTGTTAATGGGTTGAAGAAAGTAGGGGGGGGGGGAATACAGTCGGCAGACTGTGGCCGTTTGCAGTAATGAGTGCAAAACCGAAAGCCATCTTTACGGCCTGTTCTTGGAGTCAGTAGGCAAAATTCGTGGGATCATGTGTGTCTCGTTATAGGTGCTTCCTTTGCACCTAATATTTGTTGTTCTGTCCTCCCAGCTGTGACGTGTCAGCGGGGTGTTGTTACCGACGTTGGAGGGGTTCTGGATCACTGGAAGTATGGGTCATCCAGT
>NW_017306980.1:856394-875566 GCF_000935625.1 Nanorana parkeri | reverse complement strand
AGAACACGAGAGAGAGAGAGAGAGAGAGAACACGAGAGAGAAGAAAGGGTTCCCTGGTACACCTAAGGTCTCTTGCAGACATTCTGTATCACAGCCAAGAATTCCTAAGCGGTGAGTCTGTCCTGTCTACAGCTGAGAGGTCCATGGGCAGACATGGCAGACATGCGTGTAGCCACAGATGTGCACACAGACATAGGACAGCAGTTTTAAAGACACGTGAAAGTCTGGTCACCCCCCTTCTTATGCAAATGTTTTGTAAAGCAATTCTCACAACAGACCAATATCAGCAGGAAAAAAAACTGTTCTCTGAACTGGAATTTTTGGTACTTTTTGTATATTACACACACTTTGTACATGTCACCCTCCCGAAAGTAACAGTCTGAGGATGGTGCACTGTATCCATTGTAGGCGGTGACTCCTTAACATTTCCTGGAGCAGAAGACATTGTTTCAATACTATGATGTATTCTCAAGGCCGACAATGAACTAGTATAACATAATCTCTTATAAAGGGGGCATGTATCTGTGAATTACATTTTACATAAAGTCTGATCTCTGAAGTCTGGAGGTTTCACGGTTTCCCTGTTTCTATATTTTAAAGAGCCCAGTTGAACGTTTGGTTTAAATCAGCTAAATACATTTCAGATGCATCAAAACAAAATGTGAGCACCTTTGCAAAAGTTTTGCAGTTCATTTTCTTTAGAAAGCAGCCACAACCTGAGTATAGAAGCCTGTCCTCTGTCAGCATTCTGCATAGAAGGACCCTTGCTCTCTGTGTTGAATCAGAGGTCTGACACTACCATTGATGAGTCAGACCTAGAGCTCTACAATCAGCAGAGAGAATGAGCTTGGCTAACTGGAGGACTCTAGCTGATACTAAGCAGGGGAGCATGTCATACATCTGCAAAGAGACACTACTTCACACAGAGCAGAGATCTTCTCAGGCGGTTCTACTTAGGCTGTGGCTGCTTTCTAAAGAAAACCAACTGTAAGACTTTGCACTCCTTTTATTTGATTCGCCTGAAATGTATTTTGTTGACTTAAACTGAAAGTTGGGCTTTAAAGGATTTCCATTTACTCCAATTTAATCTAGATTACCAAACCGTTATTTCTTAACTTTGTCTAGAATAGGGGAGGACTAGAGACCCTGTTGGGGTTTTATTACTATCCGTAGCTTTGGATAGACTAGGGAAGAAGCAGAGAGCCTGTTGGGTTTTATTACTAGCCTGGGCTCCATTAGAGAGATTACCCATCACTTCCTGTCCTGGTGTCAATGTTTTACCAGACAGGAAGTGTATTTATTGGGGATGCACCGATACTAGTATCGGTGCTGATACCGAGTATTTGGGCGTACTGATGCTCCCGATACCGGAGCTCCCGATACCGGAACTTCCGGTATCAGGAAGCCGGTCAGCGAATCATTACACGCTGCCCAGCTTCCTGATTGGCCGGGAGGCTGGCTCCATGCTCCCTCGTCACCAGGGAGCATGGAGCTGGCTTCCCAGCCAATCAGGAAGCGGGGTAATGACTCACCTCGCGGCTTCCTGATTGGCCAGAAAGCCGCCTCCATCCTTCCACGCCACCTGGTGACGAGGGAGCATGGAGCCGGCTTGCCAGCTAATCCTTAATGGGACTTCCGGTATTGGTAATCGGTATAAACACACGTGTGTCCCTGCTGCAAATTTCCATTCACTTCCTGTCTGGTAAAAAGCAGAAAAATCAGTGCCTGTATAGCACTGGAGAGAGGTTTTAAAGCTCCCCACTCAATCCAAAAGCTAAAATGGATTGTTTTGCCATGACATATACTTTCATGAACTTGCCTTGTGTCCCAGCCCATCCATTCCTCCTTAACATGTATACAGAGAGTGACGTGCTCTTCATAGTATTAGCAATTCATGGTGGTGGAGATAATGGTTGAGAGAAATACAAACAGGATCGGCGCATAACAACCACACAAGAGAAAGAACACACAAACGTACTCTTTAAACAATAGGGATTTGTTAGAAAGGTCAGAGAGTCGTCTCAGTGGAGATGGATTGAACTTTTCAGCAAATCCTGTTGGGCAAACACACATCTTCCCGTGGCTCTGTTTACACATCTGTTTAATGCGTAGAAATGGTGCTTTAAACAGAAAATCAACATGGGAGCTTTAAAACAGAGATCCTGGAGCCCGCAACAACGAGGACCAAATAATGGGAAACAGGAGGGGTCACCACACACACACAGCCTCCAATACTACAACACTGAGCCTTTATTACAGCACCCCCATTAGAAAACAATCCCTGAATTCCAGCTGGCATAGGTTACAGAGCGTACAATAACATTCACACATAAATATGTCACTTTTTAGAATGTTATCGCAACCAGAGATGTTTCCTATCCAATATCAAATATTTACAATACACAGGGCTGTGCAGTAAAGTTTTCAAGTTCTCAGACCATTATACCGGCTGGTGTGGGCACCGGGCCAGGTTCATCATCACAGATTAGTGCAGCGGGGACAAGGGAAGGGGGTGAGGATGGTGTTCTGAGTTAGTTCAACTTTTTTTGTGAAACAATGAGCTAACCCATTATGCAAATTGAAGGGAATTTATCAAAACTGAAGCAGACAAAATCTGGAGAAGCTGTGTATGGCAACCAATCAGCTTCTCTGTCTCATTTTCAAATCTTAACTGAACAAACTGAAGAGAGAAGCTGATTGGTTGCCATGGGCAACTGCTCCAGATTTTGTCTGGTACTGTTTTGATAAAATTCCCCCCATTGTCTTTTGTGAAGAAGATGCAAAGTTCCTTACCTGGGCTGCCTGTCAGGTCTTACCATTGTCAGCCTGCAACAGGAAGTGCTGTTACTGGCAGGATTCCCAGGTGAGAAAAGCTGCAATAGAGTCACAAACCATTATGTGATAAAGGAAACAGTATAAAGTGAGACACGATGCCAAACATAATGTGGCCGATTTACTAATGGAGTGGAGCATCTGTGCAAAGTGAAATACAGTACTGCTGCTCGCGGTATACTGAGACGCCGCAGCTGAAGCCGATCCCGACAATTGTGCCGGGATCCGCCCAGCTGCGTGACTGACAGCTGGCTCTGCCTATCTAGAGGCAGAGCCAGCTGTTCCCGCCCCCTCCCCCGTCCGTTCCGCCAGTCAGCGCTGGCGGATCGGAGTGGAGAGGGGGGAATCCAGCCACTCCCCTGTCACGGCTCTCTTGCCGTGACAGGATCGAGAAGTGAGCGAACGCTGCTATGTGTTCGCTCACCTCCCGATCTACTGAGCCGACCTGTGACAGCCTCATTATCACAGGTCGGATAGAACTATGAGGTGAGTGGAAATCACTCACCTCCTAGTTCTCCTTTAAGTGTGAGAGTTTTTAGGTCATTTTGAAGCGTGTGTTTTTTCTTTTCATGCTTGAGCGTTTTTGTTTTAGTCAATGGAAAGCAAGTGGCGAGGAGGAGAAGATGGCTGTTAGGTGCTTTATTGCGTGTTATGTGTATCTTTAGGCATTTTTCAGGCACTCCCATTGAAGTCTATGGGGCCATTCAAACGTGATTCTGTGCGATAAATTTTAAGCCTGCTTCGGTCCAACTAGGAAAACATAAGAGAGCTCTCCAACAAGGTGACAACTCTTAATTTACTATGGCTGGTGATGAAAAACTACCTTTCAGGTCCTGCCCACCAAGTATCTGACCTTTAGCAGGAAAGGGGCTCATCCACCCCAATTTTGGTTTCTATAAACGTTGTCTGTGTGTGTCAAAATAGTTCAAGATGCTGTACATCTGATGTATCCCTGTGATGAGCCTATTTACTAAGTAGCAACCAATCGCTATCACTGGAATGTGTTTAGACTGGGTGCTCTCGCTGATGTCAGACGGGTCGCCTGCGTTCCCGTCACTGGTGATTTGTTTAAAAATTTCCTCTATTTTTTGGAACTTTATTGAAATGTCACAAGTGACATTTCATTCAGTTCTATGGGCACAGCGGGGTGCAAGGCGGTTACACCGCGTTGCATCGCGCTGAGTTGAAAAAAAGGTAAGTTATGCCACGAATGGGTCCCATCAGTGGCAAGGCAAACTGCCTTGTCTTGCATTGGGGCTGCGCTGGAAACCTGGCCAGCGCAGCTCCAACGCAGATGGTGTGAATGGACCCTAGAGGCTGTTTGTGTGCCCCTATAGAATCATTCACTCTATATATGAGGGAGCGAGATGTCGCTCCCATTGCTGGTGATCAGGATGTCCGAGCCAGCGACAGAGCCTCATCTTGCTGCGTCTTGCTATTGCATTCCATATGGACAGACGGGCAACCTCTCTATCCATCCTGCTGCTGGTGAGTTGTCTCTAGAGGCAGAATCGGCCATCTGATATCAGCCCAAAGCTGGCCATAGATTTTCACACGTTCATATGACAAATCTCATCAGAACATTCGATAACTTGACAAATCTCGTCCAAATTTTGGTTTGATTTTAACATTCGATTTTGGAATGACAAGTTTTCCATCCTGCTCCTTCGATTCCTGTGGTCACTACAGTTGAAATCAATCACCAAGTTAACCTCCATCAACTATTAAAAAATAGAACAAAACTCTAACCGTGTATAACGAGCTTTACTGCACTGTGCGTGTTTCACTGTGTTCTGACTACTTTGCTTATTATTATTATTATTATTATTATTATTATTATTATTATTATTATTATACAGGATTTCTATAGCGCCAACAGTTTGCGCACCGCTGTACACTATAAGGAAGACATTACAATCACCATACAATTCAAGACAAGACGGTAAGGAGGGCCCTGCCCATGAGGGCTTATAATCTATAAAACCCAAATACCTCGAAAGCCCGCATTGTCACAAATGTAACACTATGAAACATTTGGAGTTTACATACAACACTTCAAAGTGTCCCCCTCGAGGAGGACTACTACACGCCTCCTAATCACAGCTGTTAACAATCTCCGGCTTCCTTCCAGGTGTTACAGCAGCAAGCTCTGTCTACTCGGAGCAGGGGATCCCCTTTAGGCCGGGATCACACCATTTTCCAAACCAGATCTTGGTGCATTGTGTTTTGCTGTGACTTTTTATTTTAGCTTACAGGTGCGTTTGCATGCGTTTTTAAAGCGTTCCCATGCATTCCAAACCAGAGAAAATTAGACAAGTAGTATTTTTCTGGTCTGCACGGGAACGGACTGCGCCGGTGTGAACAGAGCCCAGAAATACCATAGGGATACATCGGGATGCTTTTTTTGGTCCGGGAACAGACTGTTCTGGTCTGGACATGGTGTGAGCAAGCCCTTAAATGAAGAGATCAAGTAGAAGACGGAGTGAATAAGACTTGGAAATCCTGCAATATAATTGGCTCCTTTTAAACTCTTACTGGGAATCCCATTGGTTTGTCAAAAGATTTGTTAAAGTTTGTTATAGCTCCTCCCCTTCCACTATTCCAGATGTGACAAAGGAATGCAGAGTTGCAAAAAAAAAAAAAAATGAAACCCCAGAATTCTAACAGCTGTCAATGATATCACTCCAGAGAAGCACAAAGTGTATCTATCATGGATCTATATACAATGGCATCCTGCTACTGCTCATAACATATAATAGTAATAACATAAAGGGTGAGATCAAAAAGTGATGCATGTGAAGAGAGATATATATATATATTTTACACACACACACACACACACACACACAGTACAATGTCACCAGAAGAGTAGTGGACACATAGAAGCAGATGTATTACGCAAATCACAAAACCTAAAACAAGTTAAAATGGGATCATTGCAGATGGAAATGGTAATATAACCCACAAAGCATCAGGCTGGACGCACACATGGACATTTTTGGTAGTGCGATCATCCTACTAAACTCACCCACAATTAGGCGACTCATGGGGGGAAATTTAGCAAAGCTCAGAGAGAATCTGGAGCAGTTGCCCATGGCAACCAATCAGCTTCTCTCCTTCATTTTCAAAGCTTAACTGAACAGACTGAAGACAGAAGCTGATTGGTTACCATGGGCAAACGTTCCAGATTCTGTCTGCTCCAGTTTTGATAAATTACCCCCAACAGGGAACAATGGAGCGCAGTAGCGATTAATCGCCAACGATCGCACGCTGCTGCACATCTGTGCAAATGGCAACTCTGTGCTATTAATTGCAAGTGATCGTGGGCAAATTTTGGTAGTGTGATCGAGCTACTAACATGACCGCATTTAATCGATAGCGATTGATCGCTGCGCATAGGCAACAATGTAACATAGTAGTGACCAATCACTAATAATCACGCAATGCTCCAGATTTGTGCAACTATTCACGATTCATCGCAGACGATCACAGGGCGACTGTGATCATGCTAACGATATCGACCGCGCTTATAAACCAGTGGTCGCCCAGCCTTAAAGTGGTCTAAGCGTCTACATACTGCTGCCAAGTGCTTCCACCGCTCTTTGCATCATTATAGGTTAGTGCGTTTTTTTGTGTGTGCTATGCCTGACACCAATGCGTTGGCGACAGATTCCACCTGCTCACATAAATGATGATTTTATCCAATTCTGGTCATTGACCCCGGTATATTCTGGTAACAATCAGCAGAGTGGTCATTTCCTCACCGTATTATACAGCGAGTCGCCATCGGCCGCCTCGGACAGCTCGCTCAGCTTGCGATCCCATTGGATGACAGGGTCTCCGCTTTCCAATATTTCCATTTTCCAACCGTTATTCGACCACAGCAAGAAACGAATTTGGAATTTCTGGGTAGAAGGTAATTCGAAGGGACAAGTCTGGAAGGAAGTGTCTGTGTGGAGAAGGCAATGCTGCTATGATAGGCAGGCGGAATAAGAGCAATGTGAGCGGGTTGTCTCCTGATCAGACGCCTGTGAGGTCCTGTGGGAGGTCAGGGTAATAATAGTGAGCGCACACACGAAATATCCTCCGTCTCCACTGTCCAGAATCAGACTGACAGTCTACATGAGCCCTCGCCCCCCCCCCCTGCAATCCAAACACACCCCCTCGTCTCCCTTAGCCAATCGCCTTCCCGTTTGCGCCAGGCTTCGTGAGTTTCAGCCAATCAGCGCGTCGCTTATGCCCCCAGGGAAAACGCAGCTGTGAAGTTCAGGAATGCGGGCGGGGATCGGTTTGTTTGATAACTTCGACAACCAATAGGGGAGCGATCAGAGGCGTGAACCTGGAATAAGGGAGATGACTGACGCCACCAGGAGCCAATGAGGGTAGGGGATAAGATGGCGCGTCCAATGAGATAAGGACAAGAATATCAGAGCGAGCAAAACAGAGGAAACCCCGCCCCTCAGACAGTACCTGGAAGTGCTCTGCTTATGCTAGGGATGAGCCGTATTTATTATAAGACTGGGGCCAGCCAATCAACCAATCAGCTTACACACTGCTGTTACTATATATTAATATAAAATGTTAATAATGAGCTTATATGGATAATGAACTAAAATGCTTTGACCCCAGAGACTTTACTATACAATGATAGGATGTAACATAGTAAAACCAATACTGATAAAGAAACAAATATTTATACATTTATAATGCTCATGTAAACAGTCCAATAGCAATACTAGCATTACTAACACTTTACTGAACTTGTAGTGTTAAGCTTATACACACACCTCCTCGTCGTCGTGCGGCTAGGATCTTTTTTATTTCGGCAGATTGGCGGGCGTCGTGCATCGTGATTGATGCTGGATTATATCAATGGAGCCATTTTTTTTTTAATGAAAGGAATCGTCAGAAATTGACTCTTCGTTTTTTTTTTCAATGAAAGGATTTTTTTGTAAAAGTGTGGTTTGTTTATTTACCTTGAATTTTAACCCTTTAGTAAATAAGTAGGGGTACAAATGCCCCTTACTCATTCACAAGGGGGGGCAGCACCTGGGTGCTCCCTTAATTAAAGGGGTACCCCGATGCAAATAAGCCCCCTTGCACGTAGACCCCCCACAATCACCGGGTCAGGGTTGTGGGGAAGAGGCCCTTGTCTCCATCGGCATGGGGACACTCTCCTGGCACGTGGGCAGGACCTGAAAGGTAGTTTTCCTGCCCGGCTGGGCCTGTGCTCAAATAAAGGGTCTGGTAGGAATTTTAGCGGGGACCCCACATTTCCCCCACCCCCACTTTTGGGGGGTGAGGTTCCCCCTTAAAATTCCTACCAGACATAAAGAGCCTGATATGGATTTGGGGGGGGCACCCTACGCATTTATTTTTTTAATTGGGGGGGTCCCTCCTTACATTGCTACCAGACCTAAAGGGTCTGGTATGAATTGGGGGGGAACCTCACGCTTTTTTTTTTTTCTCCTGCAGACTGCAAAACTTTTTTTTTTTTAATGTCACTTTGCTTCAACGAAAATTCTTTCACAAACGAAAATCCATACAGACTACCGCTAACAAATTTCGTCCGAATCCAGAAACAAATTGACTTTCGGACCCGAAGCCGGAAAACTAAATAAAGCAAAATCCGCATCAAAACGAAACTAAACACATTTTTTGCCAGTGCACATGTCTACTGTAGCATGCCCACAGTCTCTGACCATTTCTTGTAGCATGCCTGCAGTCCCTGACCATCTACTGTAGCATGCCCACTATCTCTGACCATCTTCTGTTGTATGCTGCAGTCCCTGACCATCTTCTGTAGCATGCCCACTGTCTCTGACCATCTTCTGTTGTATTCTGCAGTCTCTGACCATCTCCTGTAGCATGCCCACATTAACTATTAGGAGATCAAACAAACATTCTGAAAATGACTGTTTGTGAATGAAATTCTGACTTTACATACCCAGGTTAATTATTTTCTGTAGCATTACATACACTGGACATGGTGTATGGCCCCTTGATAATGTCAAATGATGCACCCTATATCAATTTGACTACCTTTGCTCTAATTTGTACAGCCGGCCTTAGCCTGACAAAAGTGATATGTTTAACACCAGGAACTGGCATTACGACGGAGAATCTAATATGTAAATGTGCAGACATGGGTTGGTTATTAGCTTACAGCCACAGATCACATAAACACACTATGCAAAACTCTGAGAAAAGGTGGTGTGAGGAACACAATGGCTGTTGTTTATATGTCTGTGGACTGCTGTGGCCTTGTGAATGTAAACTGCTGAGATTGAGATGCAAACGGAGCCTGGCTGATGGAGGAACGTAATTGATCTGCAAACTTTCAAAAAGCCTTGCGTGATCTAATCTCTTAGGTCTATAACGATGTTTCTGCAGGGAGTTTTAGTGTGATAGCCTGTATCTTGATTATATCAGGAAACTAACCCCAGCGTTGGGTTCCTTTGTGAGACAAAATACCCTCTGGAACCCAATATGAGACCCCATTCACACTGAGCGACATGAAAAATTGCGCGTTTTTCTGCGCGATTTCGAGCTGAGTGACATGAGCTACATTGCACATTTGTACGTGCTACGTATCGCGTCTTTTGGGAGGGACTTTGTCGCTGCTACATTGGGCTGTAACCAATCATAAGCTGTCTTGATGTGACATAATTTCTTCCTTCCATATTGCTGTGCAAAACTGACACTTCTGTAGCGCGATATTGCGTGACAAAGTCGCGCAATATCGCCGGTAATGCGCGACATTGAACGACACCATTGAGTCTATTGGGGCCAAAACGTGCGACATCCACCAAAAAATAGGTCATGTTCGAGCTACAAGCTTTAGCGACGAGCTACAGGCGACATTGAGCTTTGAGATGTGAACAGCTCCATTGAAATGCATTGGACAAGCTACATTGAGCGACATTGCGCGGAAATATGCGCGATAAACCGCTCAGTGTGAACGGGGTCTGACAGGCTATGGGGATATGCTGTAAATGGACTAACACAGACACCTTTGCTGACCATAGATGAATAGACTAGTAACCAGTTAAAATGAGAGATTAGGGATCACCATGTCCTTGTTACAAGTCCTGTGAACCTACTATATCTACTGGACTAACAGTTCAGGTTTCAGAAGAATAGTACATACATACTAGACATGTAACCCTGCAAAAAAATTAGTTTTGTTTAGTTTCAGAACCATTCAGATTTTTACTCCTTTCATGTTTAAGATTTTGGATCCAAAATGTGATTTGGCTCGTTATTCGGATTTCGGATCCGTCCAAATTTTAGTTTCATAACGAAGTTACATGACCGTGCCTGTAATGCAACCCCCAACAGCTAAAAAAACCCCATCTGATGGGCCAGAGAATAGTCACATGTCCGATTTAGTTTAGTTTTGATTGAAATTCAGACAGATCTGAATTTTCTTTAAATGAACATTTGGATTAGTAGAATTCGGAAATTCGGATGCATTTAAATGTCCGAATTTAAAGGAGAACTATGAGGTGAGTGCTTTTCACTCACCTCATAGTTCTAGCTCACCTAGCTCACCTCACAGGTTGGCTCAGTAGATTGGGAGGTGAGTGAACACTTACCGGCGTTCGTCTCACCTCTAGATCCTGTCACAGCTCTCTGCCGTGACGGGGGAGGGGCTGGATTCCCCCCTCCCCGCTCCGATCCGCCAGCGCTGACTGGCGGAACGGACGGGGGAGGGGGCGGGTACAGCTGGCTCTGCCTCTAGATAGGCAGAGCCAGCTGTCAGTCACGAAGCTGGGCGGATCCCGGCACAATTGTCGGGATCCACTTCAGCTGTGGCGTCTCAGTATACCGCAAGCAGCAGCTCGCGGTATACTGCGGCATCTCAGTATACCGCGAGCTACAGCTCGCGGTATACTGAGCCTAGGGTGACGGGAGGACGCTAGTTTGTGTCCTCCCGTTACCCTAAGGAGAACTATGGGGAAAAGCCTTAACCCCATAGTTCTCCTTTAACAACATTTGTATGAATATCCATTTGGAACGAAACAAAATTTACATGTCTAGTACATACATGATACTTGACGGTCCGAGGTGATGAGACATCAACCTATGTGTTGACATTACCATGACTCATTGAAATGGAGATCTCAAAATAAAGTCATGCTCAGGACCTCAGAACAAGGTCATACCAATACCTAGGAGTCCCACTCCATTACATACATGCACATGGGTGTCTAAGGGAAACTCTAAAGGGACATCTTGGGCTCCTAAAGTGAAACAACACTGGGAGTGCCAAAAAAATGGCATGGTGACACTTAGGAACTACAGGAGACACTTGGGGTCTCACCACAATGGCACACTCATATTTGGGGTCAAAAAATGATGGCATGCTGGCAATCATGGCATGATGACATCTGGTGGCACGGAACAATAACGTGCTGCCATTGGGGTTGCAAAATGATAACAATTGCTGGCATTTGGGATCAGAGAGTTAATGATGGTGGCACACTGACATCTGGGGCCACGAATCGATGACACACTAACATTAGGGGCCACAGAACAAAGAAACATACATTTGGAGTTGCATAATGTGCCAACACTGGATAGCCCACATAGTGATGCCACTTTAGAATCATGCAATGTGTTACTGACATACAGGGTCCCATTACAGTGCCACAGTAACAGCAGCACATCCAGAACACTAATGCACCAACCATGTGAGCTCTTATCTAAAAATAGACAAAACTTTCATTTTAATATTCTGACATCTTTCTGAGCAACACCCCAGAATGCAGCACACACAGAACTTGCGCTCCAGGTCGAGCCAGAATGGTCTGTTTATTCGGAGCCTCTGATATCTGTGTGCTGGATTACTCAAGAATGTGACCTAGAATCTGCTGAGTATTGATACATTCATCAAACTAAATTTGGGAGTCGCATTGTAATGGGGCCACATTTAAGCAGGTATAAATACTGCCAGACTTCAGTCCCTGTAAAATCTATATTGTTTAATGGAGTAGACTGTGACACCACGCATATGTCACAGAGATCACAGTGTTGTCCTCTTCATTGGCACACCTTTATGTACCCTTCCTCTGACAATAATTTTAGAGAACAGTTTTGCAAATTGTCCAAGGTTATCAGATATCCATACCACCCAAGGTTTTGAGATGAGCTTTTAGCACAATGTATGTAGACAAAGTACACAGCCCTGCCATGCCCCCAAATATACAAACAATGAAGAATGCATACACCAAAAATGGTTTGTTAAACCCACACCACTACTACCCACCACTACTTTTCCTTTATACTGGTTTTAGAATATAATACATGTATCTATTTAGCGGTTGAATTAAAGGTTTAGCGCAATAAAATAAAATGTGTTTCAGATAAAGTTGGTCAAAATACCCAAATCAGTTTTTATCAACTTTCTGTAATCTTCTGTACTCAGACTGGGAGAGGGAGGGGCGGTACTCTAAAGCTGGTCATACATAGCTTGCGTGCTGAATGAAAAAAATCGAACAGATTTCTCCATCCAGAAATAGTAAATAGTATGGATGGCCGAATCTTCTGCTGAGGTTATTGTTTTCTGATAGCTGGTACCCAGCGCTAACAGACTACCTGAACAGTAATTGCCTGCAGCCACTGTTCGGCCGAAAAATTTCAGCTCAGGTTTTTCTGGGTAATCAACTTTTTTTGAGCAGGCAGGACCATCCACTGTAAGATTTTTGTCTGATGTCTGTGAAGCGGACAACGTTTTAACAGTGTGTGGCTAGCCTAAGGGCCCGTTCACATCTGAGCATAGCATTATTCGCACAATTCCGTGTGATTAACACATGCTATCACACAACGCACCTAGTGTGCATTACCATGCGCTAGGTGCATTGCCATTCATTTGAATGGCACTTCACCACACCTCTGGCCACTGTTCGCTGCAATGCAATACCATGCACTGCAGTGCAGTAGAAAACAGTAGTTCATGCACAGCGACTGGGAGGTGGATTGGGGTGACATTCAAATGAATGGCAATGCACCTAGCACATGGTAATGCTCGCTGTGAACGGGCCCTAAGCCAACCAGGATTTACTGCACTGCACATGGTGTTCATTTCAGAGTGAGGCGGAGAGAGTGATGGTTTCATCAGTGCACTGCTAGCCCTTCACTGTCCAATGACATGCTGGGGCTGGTCCTAGACCAGGCTGTAGAGATCAGCAGCAGTGTAGTCTGCATAGAGGTCTCAGGGAGGTACAGCACCTGGCTGGGGTGTCTGGCAGGGATATCTTTCTTACAGGACTGTCAACAGATTTTCAAATACGTTGGTAGCTAAAACAGTTCAATTATCAGCATTTCAACTTTGTCTTCAGATGCTGGTCTGGAGTTTGCTTTTAATTGAACTGCAGAACAGTGTTTTGTAAAAATGTTTTAAGTCCGAGATGAAATGCCCACTGTCCAGTCACCTCTCCCTGTTTATGTACCGGACCCTCCGTCACACCTGTTACTTTCCTCTTTTGACCCTGTCTCCACAGAGGAGGTTGCAAAGCTTCTCTCTGACACCCACCTCACCACTTGCCCCCTGGACCCTGTTCCCTCACCGCTACTCCGATCACCCTCTTGCTCTATCCTACACTCTCTTACTCACATTTTATATCCTTCACTCTCTACTGGCATCTTTCCTTCCCCTCTAAAACATGCACTGGTCACCCCAATACACAAAAAAACCTTTACTGGACCCCACCAACCTCAGCAATCTCAGACCTATTTCCTTACTCCCCTTCACCTCCAAACTCCTTGAACGCCTCGTCTACAATCGCCTGAGCAGGCACCTCACCGATAACAACCTTCTCGATCCCCTAAAGTCCGGCTTTCGCCCCCAACACTCCACTGAAAGTGCCCTCCTAAAACTCACTAATGACTTACTAACAGCTAAAAACAATGGCCACTACTCCTTACTCTTGCTATTAGACCTTTCTGCTGCTTTTGACACTGTTGGCCCCCCTCTGCTCCTCAGAAAACTCCACTCGCTTGGCCTACAAGACTCTGCTCTCTCCTGGTTTTCCTCCTACCTATCTAGGCGCTCGTTTAGTGTAACCTACAAATCTACATCTTCCTCTCCTCTTCCCCTGTCTGTTGGGGTCCCCCAAGGCTCTGTCCTTGGACCCCTTCTCTTCTCTATCTACACCTCCTCTCTTGGTCAGCTGATCTCCTCACATGGGTTCCAGTATCACCTCTATGCTGACGACACTGAAATCTATCTCTCCACTCCACAACTCATTGCTTCAGTCTCCTTACGCATCACTAACTTACTAACTGACATATCCGTCTGGATGTCACAACATTTCCTAAAGCTTAATCTATCAAAAACTGAGCTTCGCGCACCCTCCCCCAACTTTTCAATCATGATTAATGACACAACCATCCAACCCTCCGCCCATGCCAGGGTGCTGGTTGTCATCCTTGACTCGGACCTCACCTTTCTTCCCCACATCCAATCACTATCCAAATCCTGCCGCCTTCACCTTCGTAACATCTCCAAAATACGCCCCTTCCTCACCAAGGAAACCACAAAGAAACTCATCCACTCACTTGTTATCTCTTGTCTCGACTACTGTAACTCCCTCCTCATTGGCCTACCTCTACACAGGATATCCCCCTTCCGTCTATCATGAATGCAGCTGCTAGACTCATTCACCTAACCAACCGCTCAGTGTCTGCAACCCCCCTCTGTCAATCCCTGCACTGGCTTCCAATAGCCCAAAGGGTAAAATTCAAAATATTAACAACCACTTACAAAGCCATCCACAACTCTGCCCCCGTCTATATCTCAAACCTTGTCTCCAAGTATCACCCTAAACGTCCCCTACGCTCCTCCCAAGACCTCTTGCTCCCTTGTCAACTCCTCCCATGCTCGCCTCCAGGACTTCACGAGAGTCTCCCCATTCTGTGGACTCATTACCCCAACCTGTCCGCCTATCTCCTACTCTGTCTACCTTTAGGCGTTCCCTTAAGACTCATCTCTTCAGGGAAGCTTATCCAACCTAACCACTAAAATATCAATCTCTCAAACAATTCATCCCCACACAGCTACCTCCTCACGTATCACTTCCCCCTCCCGTTAGATTGTAAGCCCCCAAGGACAGAGCCCTCCTCACCATATTGTCTTGAACTGTATTGTGATTGTAATGTCTTCCTTATATTGTAAATCGCTGCGCAAACTGTTGGCGCTATAATAATCCTGTATAATAATAAGTCGCATTGTGCTGGGACCATAACAGAGGCTCCCCAAAACCACTAGCTGCCATGCTATGCCAAGGCAAGAGAAATAATAGTTTGATAAATGATTCCAACTGCTTAAGATCAAATTGGATGATTGTTTCTTTATTTGCAATGTGTTGAGTACAGGTTCTTTTTAAAGGGCTCCCCTACCCCAGTAACACTTTTTATATACTAGTTTATGGGAAAGTGGTGATTATAAATTAAATCATAGATATGGGAATATAACACAGGAGAAAGTGTTAGAATGTTGCTGGGGATTTCCAACACATAGCTGACTTCCTGTCCAGTAATTCCATTGAAATACAAACTGTCATTCTGGTACCTTGTTCCGCAGCAGAAATGTAATACACTTCAAAGTGGTTTATGATCTTCATAGATTTGGATATAGTGTAATTTTATGCTGTGGGTAGCGGTGCATGTGACAGCCTGCCTAGTGATGCCCCTGTTTCTCTAACACACTTTAAAGGAGAACTATGAGGTGAGTGCTTTTCACTCACCTCATAGTTCTAGCCGACCTGTGACAATGAGACTGTCACAGGTCGGCTCAGTAGATTGGGAGGTGAGCGAACACATACCGGGTTCGTTCACCTCTCGATCCTGTCACGGCTCTCTGCCCTGACAGGGGGAGGGGCTGGATTCCCCTCTCCCCGCTCCGATCTGCCAGAGCTGACTGGCGGAACTGACGGGGGAGGGGGCGGGTACAGCTGGCTCTGCCTCTAGATAGGCAGAGCCAGCTGTCACTCACGCAGCTGGGCGGATCCCGTCGTCTAAGTCGGGATCCGCTCCGGCGTCTCAGTGTACCGCGAGCTGTAGCTCGCGGTATACTGAGCTTAGGCTAACGGGAGGACGCTAGTTTGTGTCCTCCCGTTACCCTAAGGAGAACTATGGGGAAAAACGCTGACCCCATAGTTCTCCTTTAAGGAGGTCAACTTAACCAATCAGATATTGATTGTGGTGAGCACTCGTCTGCGCAGTGTGGTGAGCCTAAAGGTGCCCATACACTTTACAACCCTCGCAAGACTTATGTCTTGCGAGGGTTGTAAAGTAATAAAAAAAAGTACGATCTGCTCATCTTGGACAGGCAGATCGTACTTGCGATCATCGCAAGCCCACCCCCCTGAGGGGCGTGTTTCCGATGACTGCAATGCTGAACGGGCAGTGTGCGCACACCGCCCCGTTCGGCAGTTATCTCTCGATCATGCTAAAAACCAGCCGAAAATCGTACGATTCTCGGCTGGTTTTCCAACATGCTCGATATAAAAAGTCGTGCGACCGTACATTAGAAACGGTTGCACGCCTTCCATACACTGCACGATTATCGTACGATCGTGGGATTTCCCACAATTCTCGTACGAGAATCGTGTTGTTTATGGGCACCTTAAGACTTGAGATGTCCCTCTTATGGTCTGATGTGCCAAAGCGTTTAAAGTGTTTTAGTGCACTTAATTTTTTGCCCAACCTCAAATTTTTTACATTTGTGATCTTATCATCAACTTATCATAGTCCGTGTAACTGTGGCCGACGCAGTCATGTGTCCATTGCCTACATACATTGTGCCAGAACGTGTCCTCCATTCCCATTTCAGAATGTTGGGAGGTGTAGTTAAACGCTGGACGTGTCTGCAGCAGGCTTACCCCTACTATCTTCATAGGCTAATCAGGAACCCTAGGAGCGTTTTGTATTTAGGGACCCAGCAGCCAAATAAATGTCTGAGGGCGGTCAAATTATGTCTACACATCTTATCAACCTATAATGTTCATGGGAGACCATGAAGTGGAACACCAGCCAACATCCTTTTTATTTAATGTTTTGCAAAGAGTGAAAACCATGGACATATTGTCATTGCTGTCTGTATCTCCATTGAGGAGATTCACTTTTACTTCCTGTACTGAAAACACAACAGGAAATAAAATGAAAGCTTCCCAAAGAGACAATCACACCTTTCTGTGTGTTTCTGTTGGTAATTTTCTACGTTTGAGCTGGTGGCAACATTTTTGAATTTACAAATACTTTCTATCGCAGTGACAACAGGGTCACAGGCAGCGCCAGAATTACTAACCCTTCCCTACCCTATCTAAAACAAGAAACAAGCTTTGGCTGGAGTCCCATTTTCGCCCTGTTCAGACAAGCCGTAATATGTGTAAGGCCTCCATTCCTGATAGTCCTGCAGACATTATTCAGAGGTCATGGACCTGCCCTTAAGCCTTTTAACGTGTCTACACCCAACCCTCTATTATTCTGCATTGTAATGGAATCCTTGTGAGTATTCGTATGTGTTCTAATGGTTCAATTAGAGGTGACCAAAAAATTACTCAGGCCCATGCAATAAGGCAGTGAAAAGTGAAATGATAATGTGTGCAGTACAGTGCCCCATAGCAACCAATCACATCTCAGTTTACTTTAGTCCGATGAGTAAAAGAGATGGACTCTTGTTTCTGTATTCTGTCATTGAACTTTGCTCTTTCTCATTGAACATTAAAGAACTAAAGTCTTAAACATTGGTAGGAAGTTGAGTTTTTGTGGTACAGGCGGCTTTGAATTGTCTTTTGCCAAAAACACTCCTTCCCCATTTCTCCTAGCAATTGTTTGGTGTGTACATTTGCAATAGAATGGCTCCAATATACAGCAATTTGTGAATCTTTCCAGTTATCCATCTAATGCTTAAAACAGCATCAGTACTCCCACAGACCCAAAACAAATTCATAGTTAAAGGGGCTCTTTCAATAATGTTACATAAATATGTGACATGTCACATTATACAGCAAAAGTACAATTTTCAGATAATCTCTACCTTTTATCCATAAAAAGCCATCATTGAGCTCCAGTTTACAGAGTGTCCCTATGCTCTGACAATGTCATCAGTCTGCTGCGTTTAGGAGGAAGCATTTCCTCAGTCTCCTCTCCCCCACTAATTAGACTGCAAAATGTTGTAATTTTTAGGGATGTCCCAATACCAAGTACAAGTACTTTCCTCCAGGTACTCGCCGATTCCAATTACCGATACTTTTTCTTAAAGTACAGACTGATGATTTTAGAGCGGTTTCTCACCAGGGCTGCGTACAGATCTCACCAGGGCTGCCTCCAGATCTCAATCCGTGACCGAGTGCCCGACGTTTCATAGGAGCTGACACCAAAATGACTGTCAGTCATTTTGGTGTCACCCCTCCAATGGCCGCACCCCCCTTGTGACGCCACTGCATCTACTAGTTTGGAGAAGGGAAGAGGAGCGGGGCGCAGGGAATGGCTTGTCTTGCAGTGCCTATGTGTTTGTGGAGACAAACAGCTTACCAGCACGCACAAAGGTGGCTCCATAGGACCCTACAAGGGAAATAAGTCACCCTAAAACAGGATATCAGGACCAGTGCTCAGGGGACCAGCTGATCCTGCAGGAAACTGAAACTTTTAAACATCAAGGAGCAGCATCCATTGTAAGTAATGCAATCAGAATTTTAAATTCTGGCTAGATCACAAGGTTAAAATAAAGGTAAAAAAAAGAATACAAATACACCCGCTACATCTTACATTTGGTAAGCTGCACTATATTACATTTTTGCTTTTGGGTTTAGCTACTTCTTTTGCCAAACATGGCAGTTTACATGGAACAGCCAGCAATGCTGCATCAATGTCAAATATCTTGTTTTCTGTGCAGCTATAAATACTTTTATATACATATTTTATCCCCCCAAAAAACCATGTAGCACTTCTACATCATGGGAAGTCCTAATTTTAAGTTTAATGTCCTTCTTCTAATGTCCTGTGATTTGGGAGAGAAAAAGCCCATGTGCTGAATTCTATCCTTAGGAAACCTAAACTTTTGTAAGATACAAATTCTGCACATGGGGGACATAAAGAGTGTTTGAGTTTGCAGGTAATGAGCAGACACAGGACTCATTGTGACAGCTCGGGCAATAATATTCCTGTGCGGGAGCTGCACAGGGACGCTCTGTCAGACGGTTCGCTCCCCCTGCGCCGTGTGCACAAGGATTAGGGTCAGTTGGGTCTCCCACCTGAGGAAGGTTCGAGGTGGGGTGTTAACAGGAAGACAGGAGAAGGAAGGGGGGGGGGGGGGGGGGGAGAAGAAAGTCTTG
>NW_017306980.1:853132-855972 GCF_000935625.1 Nanorana parkeri | reverse complement strand
GAGGGGGGGGTGTTAAAAGGAAAGCAGGAAAGGGAGGGGGGGGGGGGGTGAGAGAAGAAAGCTCTTTAGTTGTAAGAGTCATTCACAATTATGTAAGACGGCTTAGCAGCACAGTGTCCTATTTATACAGGTTTGCTGGCTTACACAGAGGCCTGTAATATGAAATGAACTCAAATAATATGACACGGTCTGCTCACAAGGACGCAGTGTCAAGAAAGAAGAGCCGGCTAAATATAACTGCTTGTGCATTGTGGGTGTTGAGGGAGCGCAAAGAATAAGGAACACTTGGGCCAGTTTTTGCAGATTGATGAAAAAAAAAAAATGAAATAAAAAGGCGCATTAAACCTGAAAATGAACCCTTCTAATAAAAGTATAAGTCCGGCCAGCAACAAAATAGTTATATTGTCAGGTTAAAGAAAATAGAGCCGTATCCATTGAGTTCGTCAGACAGACATAACTAATTAAAGGGTATGTAAACCCTGACCATAAACTAGGGTTGCCACCTTTTCTTCAAGCGAAACTCGAACACTCTGGCGACACACGGACATTTTTGGGGGAGAATGAGTCGCAGCTTATTCATATGTAAATAGCGCAAACCATTCATATGTAAATATCACAGTTGAGACTATATTCAGTGGGGGGCCAGTAGCCCCTATCTTAATTTTGGTTGCCCCTGTCTGCCTGACATCTTGTGTCCGGGTTTCTGCTGCCATTAAACCTGGACACAGTAGTGAAAACCCGGACTGTCCGGGTGAATCCTGGACAGCTGGCAACCCTACCATTAACGTCTCTTATTTTGTCCCCGTTGGTCTGGTAAATGAACCATTTAATGTGTCTTGTTCTATCTGCTTGATAAAGGCAATTAAAAAAACGATTGATCTCGCTAGGAATCTTGTGAGCTGATAATTTTGTGTGCTCTCTGCCTTCTTATGAGTTACATTGTTCTCACTTATCTCCGAGGACTACAGAATCTCTCTCATATGTGTCATGGTGAAGAAGAGATAATGTAGTTATTCTGTAGTCCTGTCCTGTAGCAATGTACTACAGGACAGGACTACTGATAGAGCAGGGTGAGCGGGTGTTGTTACACCAGAACTGCATGTGTGTTACTGGTAGGGTCACCAAGTGAAAATAGTGGGGGGAAAAAAACTTTATAAAAAAAAAACTAATGCAGCCACCCAGGGCGGTCTTTATAATGAGGCAGCCTGAAGCTGTTGCCTAAGGCAGCATCTCTGTGGGTCACGTGGGGGAGGTGGCAGGCAGAGCGGCATAGGCGGTATGTTTGCAGTGTGCCTACCATCCCCTTTCTGGCCAGAGTGCCCCAATTTGCTAAAAGCTGGGCCAATTGGATGATGCAGAGCCACCAGCCCCTGTTAGTCTGCACAGCACATCGCCACCCCCCAAATGTGCACCACCAACACCTATCAACCCCTCCAACCCTCCTCACATGGTGAAAGGGAAAACCCTGCAGTCACTACATCTGAAGACTGGTACGCTGACAAATATAACATTTTTGTTTCTGGGTTTAAATACACTTAAAATAAAAAATCTTGTATCCTCAGAACTTTAAACCTGCAGCTGATCCAGAAGAAGGGGAAAAAAAGGGTGACAACACAGGAACACAATTGGGAGGCAGGAACACAGCGTTGTCACCCAAAAATAGTAGAGTGCCCGAAGGGGGAATATTAATGGCAGAATCACCATGGATTATTTTAATGAAAGCTGCAGATATAAAAATATAGAAAATTACTTTTGAAACAATAACATGTTAAAACTTATGTTATTTTAGTGATCGGATTGACATCTACTTTCTGATGCTCAGGATAAAATGCAACTTTGTTAGCAGAGTTGGTTTACTGTACAGGTGAAACTCGAATAATTAGAATATCGTGCAAAAGTAATTGCAGTAAGTGCTGCAAAAGGGGCCCAAACCAAGTACTGAGTACATATGCATGCTTGTACTTTTCAGAGGTCAGATATTGTTCTATGTACAATCCTTGTTTTATTGATTGCATGTAATATTCTCATTTTCTGAGATTGTGGATTTGGGGTTTTCATGAGCTGTAAGCCATAATCATCACAATTATGACAAATCACGGCTTGAATTATCTTGCTTTGCATGTAATCTTTGCATGTAATGAGTATCTCATATATTAGTTTCACCTTTTAAGTTGCATTAGTGAAAAAAATGAACTTTGCACGATATTCTAATTATTCGAGTTTCACCTGTATATAGAAAGGTTTCTTGGCTGGTTTATATAGTTGGTTTATATAGAAAGGCTTCTTGGTTGGTTGGTTTGTTTTTATAGAAGAGTTTCTTGGTTGGTTTATATAGAAAGGTTTCTTGGTTGGTTGGTTGGTTGGTTGATATAGTTGGTTTATATAGAAAGGCTGCTTGGTTGGTTGGTTTATGTGGAAGAGTTTCTTGGTTGTTTGGTTTATATAGACAGGTTTCTTGGTCAGTTGGTTGGTTGGTTTATGTAGTTGGTTTATATAGAAAGGTTTCTTGGTCAGTTGGTTAGCTTATGTAGTTGGTTTATATAGAAAGGTTTCTTGGCTGGTTGATCTATATAGTTTGGTTATCTAGAAAGGTTGGTTGGTTGGTTTATGTAGCTGGTTTATATAGAAAGGTTTCTTGGTTGGTTGGTTTATGTAGTTGGCTTATATAGGAAGTTTTCTTGGTTGGTTGGTTGGTTTATGTAGTTGGTTTATATAGAAAGGTTTATTGGTTGGTTGGTTGGTTTATGTAGTTGGTTTATATAGAAAGGTTTCTTGGTTGGTTGGTTGGTTTATGTAGTTGGCTTATATAGAAAGGTTTCTTGGTTGGTTTGTTTATGTAG
>NW_017306980.1:847442-850791 GCF_000935625.1 Nanorana parkeri | reverse complement strand
GGTTTATGTAGCTGGTTTATATAGAAAGGTTTCTTGGTTGGTTGGTTTGTTTATGTAGCTGGTTTATATAGAAAGGTTTCTTGGTTGGTTGGTTGGTTTATGTAGTTGGCTTATATAGAAAGGTTTCTTGGTTGGTTTGTTTATGTAGTTGGCTTATATAGAAAGGTTTCTTGGTTGGTTGGTTGGTTTATGTAGCCGGTTTATATAGAAAGGTTTCTTGGCTGGTTGATCTATATAGTTTTGTTATCTAGAAAGGTTGGTTGGTTGGTTTATGTAGCTGGTTTATATAGAAAGGTTTCTTGGTTGGTTGGTTTATGTAGTTGGCTTATATAGGAAGGTTTCTTGGTTGGTTGGTTGGTTTATGTAGCTGGTTTATATAGAAAGGTTTCTTGGTTGGTTGGTTGGTTTATGTAGCTGGTTTATATAGAAAGGTTTCTTGGTTGGTTGGTTGGTTTATGTAGTTGGCTTATATAGAAAGGTTTCTTGGTTGGTTTGTTTATGTAGCTGGTTTATATAGAAAGGTTTCTTGGTTGGTTGGTTTATGTAGAAAGGTTTCTTGGTTGGTTGGTTTATGTAGAAAGGTTTCTTGGTTGGTTGGTTGGTTTATGTAGCTGGTTTATATAGAAAGGTTTCTTGGTTGGTTGGTTTATGTAGAAAGGTTTCTTGGTTGGTTGGTTTATGTAGAAAGGTTTCTTGGTTGGTTGGGTGGTTTATGTAGCTGGTTTATATAGAAAGGTTTCTTGGTTGGTTGATCTATATAGTTGGGTTATATAGAAAGGTTTCTTGTATTCCCTGTAGTTTGCCTGTAATGGCTTCTAATGTGTATTTGTTCTAGTACAATGCAGCAGCTGTAGAACATTATGACGCTCTGGGTTAATTAGGGGATTGTGCTGGCATTTAGTCCTCAGGAAACATTTCACTGACAGCTGGAAGAAGCCCAACTCATATGAAAAGCTTCTCACGTAATAGTGACATTTAGACACTCCCCGTGATGGTAACTCCGTTCCTCCCAGCAAAGTTTGCTCAGATTTGACGTGTGAAGACTTCCTTGGCAAACAGGAATATCTCAGCTGTGAACAGGGAAGAAAGGGACAAAGGTGACTCCCTCGGACGCAATCCAGAGTACACATCCTTATAATGGCCTCCTGCGACATTACTACTGTATTATATGGCACGATTGGAGGATCATTTAAAGGGAACATACAGTCTTTGAAAAGTTTTAGGACTGATTTACATCTACATGTTGCGGGGCCATGCACATTACCACAACAAGCAGCAACACACATTACATTCACTAACCACAAATGTAGAGGGGGGTTTACAGTACTGCCACAGACCACCAGTGTAGGGAGGTTTTTCAGCACTGCCAATGACCACCAGTGTGTGTGTGTGCGACTGACACCAATGCTGGGGGTTGTATTACGGCGACTGACACCAATGCTAGGGCTTACTAATGTGGCCAGTGACACCAATGCTAGGGCTTACTAATGTGGCCAGTGACACCAATGCTAGGGCTTACTAATGTGGCCAGTGACACCAATGCTGAAGGTTACTATTGTGGCCAGTGACACCAATGCTTGGGGTTATGATTGTGGCCAGTGACACCAATGGTGGAGGTTATTATTACAGACACCAATACTGGGGCTCATGTTACTCCCAATTTCCTCTCAGTGTGCACGGCAGTAAACAATAAAGCAGGATAGAGATTTTCAGGCATTGAGGCGTAGAAGGTGTTTTCTTTATTTTCTTTTTGGTAAGTATAAATTCCTGAGAAGTTGCCCTGGAAGTAACTGTAAACCTGCCAAGTGTACTGGACAACCTGACCCAGCGATCAATCGGCATGCTACTTCTAGAAAGGTTGGTTGGTTGGTTTATGTAGCTGGTTTATATAGAAAGGTTTCTTGGTTGGTTGGTTTATGTAGTTGGCTTATATAGGAAGGTTTCTTGGTTGGTTGGTTGGTTTATGTAGCTGGTTTATATAGAAAGGTTTCTTGGTTGGTTGGTTGGTTTATGTAGCTGGTTTATATAGAAAGGTTTCTTGGTTGGTTGGTTGGTTTATGTAGTTGGCTTATATAGAAAGGTTTCTTGGTTGGTTTGTTTATGTAGCTGGTTTATATAGAAAGGTTTCTTGGTTGGTTGGTTTATGTAGAAAGGTTTCTTGGTTGGTTGGTTTATGTAGAAAGGTTTCTTGGTTGGTTGGTTGGTTTATGTAGCTGGTTTATATAGAAAGGTTTCTTGGTTGGTTGATCTATATAGTTGGGTTATATAGAAAGGTTTCTTGTATTCCCTGTAGTTTGCCTGTAATGGCTTCTAATGTGTATTTGTTCTAGTACAATGCAGCAGCTGTAGAACATTATGACGCTCTGGGTTAATTAGGGGATTGTGCTGGCATTTAGTCCTCAGGAAACATTTCACTGACAGCTGGAAGAAGCCCAACTCATATGAAAAGCTTCTCACGTAATAGTGACATTTAGACACTCCCCGTGATGGTAACTCCGTTCCTCCCAGCAAAGTTTGCTCAGATTTGACGTGTGAAGACTTCCTTGGCAAACAGGAATATCTCAGCTGTGAACAGGGAAGAAAGGGACAAAGGTGACTCCCTCGGACGCAATCCAGAGTACACATCCTTATAATGGCCTCCTGCGACATTACTACTGTATTATATGGCACGATTGGAGGATCATTTAAAGGGAACATACAGTCTTTGAAAAGTTTTAGGACTGATTTACATCTACATGTTGCGGGGCCATGCACATTACCACAACAAGCAGCAACACACATTACATTCACTAACCACAAATGTAGAGGGGGGTTTACAGTACTGCCACAGACCACCAGTGTAGGGAGGTTTTTCAGCACTGCCAATGACCACCAGTGTGTGTGTGTGCGACTGACACCAATGCTGGGGGTTGTATTACGGCGACTGACACCAATGCTAGGGCTTACTAATGTGGCCAGTGACACCAATGCTAGGGCTTACTAATGTGGCCAGTGACACCAATGCTGGGGCTTACTAATGTGGTCCAATGCTAGGGCTTACTAATGTGGCCAGTGACACCAATGCTGAAGGTTACTATTGTGGCCAGTGACACCAATGCTTGGGGTTATGATTGTGGCCAGTGACACCAATGGTGGAGGTTATTATTACAGACACCAATACTGGGGCTCATGTTACTCCCAATTTCCTCTCAGTGTGCACGGCAGTAAACAATAAAGCAGGATAGAGATTTTCAGGCATTGAGGCGTAGAAGGTGTTTTCTTTATTTTCTTTTTGGTAAGTATAAATTCCTGAGAAGTTGCCCTGGAAGTAACTGTAAACCTGCCAAGTGTACTGGACAACCTGACCCAG
>NW_017306980.1:841888-847432 GCF_000935625.1 Nanorana parkeri | reverse complement strand
GTAAATAGTCCGGTGAGGGTAGGGTGGTGTTCTGCTGCAGGGCAAGGCAGGGGGCCGTTCAAATCAGTTCCAGCACTGAGCTTATAAGCCAAGGATTATTTTTAATTTTAAATGCTTGCATGCTAAGTAATGAAAGAGCGCATCAAGTCCAGATATGACAACCCCATCTGATTTTCTCAGCAGAAGGGCAGCACCATCTTTGTTCAGGCATCATCCACGGTCACATCTACTTCCCGGACTGAGATGGAGGCTGATTTTGCACAATTGTGCAAATCCTGGTGCCAGTTCAGTTCATGGCTGTGTTCACAAATGTTTGACACAGATCAGCCCCTCACCCTGATACCTTCTACAAAGTTAAAATGCAGTCTGATCACCGGAGGAGACTAAGAAAATGCTTTCCCCTGCCTGCAGCAGACAGTTGGGAATCATCTGAGCTTTGGCAACGTCTCTGACCGGGGTGAAGGACATTGTTTATTTAGAAAAAGTGTAGTTTTTGAAAGATGACTCGCTGTACATTGTGACATGTCAGGAATTTATTCATGCCGACTTGCAAAGTTAGTGAAAGATCCACTTTAATTAGAAGTGATCAAAGTAAGCAGCAATTACCGAATTTACGGGGCCTACATTTTTAAATGAAGAATAGCAAGTCAGAGTAGCAGATAGTCTCATCATTCATCATACGTGGCAAACCAGTTGTGACTTTCATAAATGGAGAATAATTTAAAGAGTGATGTAGTTGCAGTAGATAAAGTAAGAGGGAGAAATAGTTGTTTGGTGTCCTAAGGCTAATCGTTTTTTAATAGTAGAACTGGAGCCAAACATGTTATTTTGGTTAGAGTAAGGAAGTTTTTTTGTGGGGCTTTGACATGTTTGGTGTCTATTTACCCGACATGACCCCGTCTTTAATATTTTACCAAAAAATTGGGTAATAATAAATGTATAACGTAAAAAAAAAAAAAAGGCAGTAAATTTTTCCTTAATCTAGTAAAAAGTAAAAACCCCCAGTGGTGAATAAATACCAGCAAAAGAAAGCTCTATCTGTCCCCACAAAACGGTATAAAATTCATTTCAGTACAGCGCTGCATGACGGAATAAATGTCAGTCAAAGCACCGCAGCGCTGAATACTGAAAAATGGCCTAGACAGGAAGGGGATGTTACACCTGGGCAGCAAGTGGTTAAAGAGGAATTGAATGCTGAAACCTTTGCCCCAAAAATGTGTCAGGCAGAGGGCAAAGGACTAGTCACCAGCATTGCCTATAGTCTACCTGCAGCTGATCTTTCCATCTTTCCACCATTACTGACTTACCGTGTCTTGTTCTCTACTGTGTCTGTGTGTGGAAGCGGCTATCTTGCCAGAGGCAGGGCTTTGCTTCCTCATGGCAGAGCTTCCAGCAAGTGAGTAGCACAGCACCAGACCTCACTTTAAATCTCCTTAGACTGGCAGTCAGAGACGGCAGTGCCTTAGATCTCCCACTGCAGATATACAGCTATGAGGCTCAAGACACAGGAGAGCCTAGGCACCACCACATACCAGGAAGTGAATTGCTATTATTCAGGAGGAACTACAGACAAAGGGTACATTTTTCAGTGCACTGCTTAGTTGATCTTCCTTATCACTCCACTTCTCTAGAGTCCAGTGGCGGCGTGCTTTATACCACTGCATCCGGAGCTTTGCATTGCAGTTGGTGATGTAAGGCTTGGGTGCAGCTGCTCGGCCATGGAAACCCATCCCATGAAGCTCTCTACACACTGTTGTTGTGCCAGTCTGAAGGTTTGGAGATCTGCAGCTATTGACTCTGCAGACAATTGGCGACAGTATGCGCTGACCCCGCTCTGTCATTTTACGTGGCCTAGCACTTCGTGGCTGAGCTGCTGTTGTTCCCAGTGGCTTCCACTTTGTTATAATACCACTAACAGGTGACCGTGGAATATTTAGTAGCAAGGAAATTTCACGGATGGACATATTGCACAGGTGGCAACCTATCACTGTACAACACTTGAATTCACTGAGCTCCTGAGAGCGACCCATTCTTCCACAAATGTTAGTAGATACGTCTGCATGCCTAGGCGCTTGATTTGATACACCTGTGGCCATGGAGGTGATTGGAACACCAGAATCCAATGATTTGAAGGGGTGTCCCAATACTTTTGGCAATATAGTGTACATGTTCAATATTCCTTCTAAATACTTTTGTCATGTCTCTTCAATAGGACCACAAACTCCCTATAGAATTGCCAGAAATCCCATCAGCCTATCAATAACTTCCTGTGCTCTCTGTTTGTGCTGCACTCTTATCAGCTACGATGGTTCCCAGCTATCTCTGTGTATTACAGACCACCTCCCACCTATGTCATGGAGAATAGGAAAGCGGGGAGGTGTTCTGTGGTCCTGTTCTAGGACAAGAAGAATGTTACTGGCAGGATCACCAGGTGAGAAAGACTAGCAAGCTGCAACATATTACAATTTAGTTCTTGGGTGTAGATACGATGTACCAGCAACGACGGTGTTGTCACTGGCCCAGGACTCGGATCCTGCGGTGACTATGGGTTCCTTTATCCATAATTTGCTATTATTTTCAAGTGCAGATATCAATCACCAGCCAGTTGCTATGGTGACCAGGGATATTTCCAGCCCAGGCCTACACGGATCAAAAGCCAGCCCTACTTCCTCTTTCACTTCTGATCTGTATTTTAATGCATTGATAAAGAGAGGTCAGAGTTCATTATACAGGTCTGTGCCGCAGTGTCCGCGCTGTAACGTAAACTTGAGCCAGCTGATATTTCAACCGCTGGAGCCGTAATTCATTTTCAGCAGACACGGAGCAAACATCCTGTTTCTCCGCACCCAATTATGGTTTATTAAACACCCTTATTTGAATTCCTCAACACGAGAATGTTTAATATACAGACGCAGCCCAGACGAGCTCCCAACACAAATAACAAATGTTACCGATGTGTGCTGAATTTAATGAACATCATTCTGTGACATCAGAGCCCTGCTATTCTTTACTGTGGATGTTTCTGGCCATGGGGGGGTCTATGTCAGGGGCACATCCAGAACCGAGATTTGTGTGCAGGGGCCGTACGCTTATAGTCCATCAGTGGCCTGTTCCTTGCTTAAGCCCTAAAGAAGGGGGATCACCCCCCCCCCCCCCCGAAACACATTGGCCGTGCATATCTTCTTGTTGTCATTTGTGCAACCAATAAAAAGGGATTTTTTTTTGGGACTCAAGAGAATTACTTGCCATTTTTTTTTTGTCTTCATTTATGTAGAGTTCTCATTCTGAGTATCCCCTCCCCCTGCAGGGGCCCCTCCCGTTTCTGTTAAGAGCTGCCAGAACCGATCCTTCAGGCCTAAAATCTGCTTCTGTTCGTCTACAGGAAGTCCAGCACCTCACCCTTAGAAATTAAAATCTGACAGGAATTCTAGACTACCCCTACTTAGAGAGAGAAAAACATTTTATGGATGTCTGCATTGCTGTTGAAGAGTTTCCATCATTTCCTGTCTGTCTGATATAAATGTTGTCAGCAAGACAGGAAGTGAGGGAAAAGCTCTCTTATGGAGCGTCGGATGTCAGTAAAAACACGGCAGAGGTTGTAAGCCCTTACCCTGCATCCCTTCCTCTCCTTTTTTTCTCTTCTTCCCCCATCTCCTCTGAACCCTCCCCCTATCACCCCCTCTCCACCCTTTCCCGACCATCACATTCCCCCTGAATCAGCTCCCAAACCCATCTGCCCCAGGCCCATATGCTTCACCCTATTTGTTACTTGGAGATCGTTTACCTTTAAAGTCCCAGCAATCCCTTTTGGCCCTTGACAGTAGAACCTGCGTTTTTTTATATTGAATATTAATTATGTCATATACATGTATACCTCATCTGTGCTTGCTAATGCACACATAATGAACCCTTCACTGACATCTGTATTTCCTATGTATTTGACAATGCACTGGTACCCCAGTAAAAACGTATTACTATTAAAAAACAAAGTTGGGGAAACAAGCTTTGGCTTGGCATACACTTTAAAGAACTGTGGTGAATTACTCCACAGTGTCTGCAGCTACTGAGGTCAGTGGATGCTTGTCTTACAGCATATTAAAACCCACAAACAAAAATTTAATATATTACAGTGCAGCATGCAGTGAATTTCTTTTTAAATCTGTATTTTTTCTGTATTTCCATCTGGCGATCCCGCTAATAACTAACTTCCTATTCTAGGGTGGCAAGGTTTACTCCACTGCATCTCTGAAGGGAGCTTTGCTTGTCACCATATGCTGCATCTCTGAAGGGAGTCATGGACGTCACCATAGGCTGCATCTCTGAAGAGAGCCATGATTGTAACCATATGCTACATCTCTGAAGGGAGTCATGGACGTCACCATACGCTGCATTTCTGAAGGGAGCCATGATTGTAACCATAGGCTGCATCTCTGAAGGGAGCCATGGTCGTCACCGTAGGCTGCACCTCTGGAGGGAGCCATGGATGTCACCGTAGACAGCACTTCTGAAGGGAGCCATGATCATCAACGTAGGCTGCATCTCTGAAGGGAGTCATGGACGTCACCATAGGCTGCATCTCTGAAGGGAGCCATGATTGTAACCATAGGCTGCATCTCTGAAGGGAGCCATGGTCGTCACCGTAGGCTGCACCTCTGAAGGGAGCCATGGATGTCACCGTAGGCTGCATCTCTGAAGGGAGCCATGGATGTCACCATAGGCTACGTCTATAAAGGGAGTCATGGACGTCACCATAGTCTGCATCTCTGAAGGGAGCCATGATCATCAACGTAGGTTCCATCTCTGAAGGGAGCCATGGTCGTCACCGTAGGCTGCACCTCTGGAGGGAGCCATGGATGTCACCTTAGGCTGCACCTCTGAAGGGACCCAAGCGTCTCACTGTAGGCTGTGGCTATGAAGGAACCCATGGGTGCCACCATAGGCTGCGTCTATTAAAGGAGCAATGGGCGCCACCATAGGCTGCACCTCTGAAGGGAGCCATGGACGTCACCGTAGGCTGCATCTCTGAAGGGAGTCATGGATGTCACCATAGGCTACGTCTATAAAGGGAGTCATGGACGTCACCATAGGCTGCATCTCTGAGGGGAGCCATGATTGTAACCATAGGCTGCATCTCTGGAGGGGGCTATGGGTGTCACCTTAGGCTGCAAATATGAAAGGGAGCCATGGATGTTGCAGTAGGCTGCTCACTGGAGTTGGACTACAAACACGTCTTCCTCTCCTCATTTCCATAACATGGGGGGTAATTTGTAGTTTACTGAAAATAGCTTGGAAGAAAGAATGTGATTTCAGTTAGAGACAAGGCCACCGCATTTCATAACCAGGTATTTTCTGTACTTTCTAAAATGTTCTTAGCCTGAAAAAATAGAACTGGTGCAGCCACCACATCGAAGGGCTGAGTTGCAATTTATTACATTTTTTATTCTTGGGTTTAACAATCCTTTAATGTTTGAAAAGATTATGTAAATAATTCAATGTCCCAGCCTGGGCCACTGGACTCACCATCTCTAGCAATGATGGATTAAA
>NW_017306980.1:833586-841780 GCF_000935625.1 Nanorana parkeri | reverse complement strand
CCCCACCCCCACCCCCACCCGACACTCCTTCCACTGGTGCCACCATCTTCTCCGCTTTGTCTTTTGGGTCTCACATCTCTCACCTCCTCCCATTGGGTGGATGTTTCTGATGTAACTATTGTCCCGACCATTTGATTGCATTCTTGGTATCTCACAAGAACCTGTAGAACATGTCAGCATTGTATAAATTTGGGAGATAAGTAAAGCCAGTCCTGGCCCCAGATTGCCTGGGAGCTGTAAGACGTCAGAGGTGCAGCTGCAGTACTGCGCGGTGCACATAGGCGCTACACAAGTGTCGCTGACATCAATTCAGATGTGTCCCGCTGTACAAACCTGAACACAGACACGAGAATTCATAGAAAACAGGATTTTATTCTCCTGAGGAAAGTGAAAAGAAAAAACGGTAATTTGAAATACACTTTGCTAAGATCAGGGCTGTACATACAAGGAAGGACAGGGGGTCAAGGGTACATCATGGTCTCTCTCGCGTATCACTCAGAAATATGATATTATCTGTAAAAGGAAACACAGTAGCAAGAAATCAGAAAATTAGTTCAGAATATAAACCTTCCCCGCACCCTGTGGTTGGTCTTAAATAACAGGGTCGAAAATCACGGAAAACAGTTTAAAGCTGATCTCCAGCTAAATACACAAATATAATACATATAAGGAGCTGTTTTACCAGCTTAATGGGTTTTTATTTCTGTCCATGCAGTCCCAAGATTTAAACAGCACTGACACATAGCACAGTCCTGTCTGACAGGGCAGGAGACCTGATTTTAACGGCTTCAGTTCAGTAACACTTAAAAGGTCTTGTCTTTTCCCCACCATGTGACTGGACAGTGAAAGGAGAAGCAGCAAACTAAAGAGGTAATTTCTCTTCTACTGTGCTCTCTCCTATCAGCTCTACAGCACACCTGATTGGCTGGCTCCTTGTGCTGCTTCACTCTCCTCCTCTCTGACCTCTGCTGTATATGGAATCGCTGATTTCTGCTGTATATGGAATTGCAAGAGGCTGATTTCACCCTCAGTCTTTTCTCCCTTCTCGTGTTGGCTACAGAGGTCTGTGAAAGGGACACAAAGCTCTGCAGCCAGCACCAGCAGGGAGAAGAGACTGTCCACACAACACTTACCGCCCGCCGCGCTACAAGTACTCCTGAAAATGCCCTGTATCGGGACATCCCTAATTTATTTTGTTTTTCATTTGACTGGAACTCGATCCGCCGGCTCTACAGCCGGCGGATCGCTTGTATGGTGACAGGCATCGCTGCCTGTTTTTAAAAAACGCCCATTTCCCGCTCGCGCGCGCCGAGCGGCGCGCGCGGGGGGGCGTGTCTGAGCGGACGTCTAAAGACGCCCGCTCAGATCTAGAGAGCTCGGGCCGGCCGTTTTTTTACTACGGCCGGCCCGGAGGTGGTTAAAAAAGAAAAAAAAAATTTCTCACATATTTTCTTTATTATGGTCAGGACTAAAAGAAATGGCATTAGAAATGAGGTAAATATGAAATAATACATATTAATATTATGCAACCTTTCATTAAACCAGCAGATGGAGCGATGGTCTCTGAAAGGAGTCCATTGTTTATAGATGTGGAATGAGTCATCAGTAACTCCTCATTTACCAGACATCTGAGGTTTCAATCTGAGAAAGGGAGGTGCAAAGCAATCTGCTGGGATATCTTCTCAGCTAACCCAAAGTTCTTTGGGGATTCTTTGTTATGAATAAATGTTCATTTCTAAAACAAAAATTGTATATTGATAAAAACAAGACAGAAACAACAGTTTAAAAAGACAAGTAAAGCCAAATCTTTTCTGGCTTTACCACTATTTTGGGTCACAGAACTACATTTACTAATATACTCCTGGGGTCCAAAGTCAGCATATTGCAGGTGCTGCTCATTATACGCTGAGCTGCGTTGCAGTCGGGAAGGATTCTGACAACATTGTCAGGATCCTCACCTCTGCCTCATTGATAGACAATTCTGAGCCTCTAGAACCAGAGCCAGCTGTGCCTGCCCCCTCCCCAGAGGGCTGGAGGAGCAGTGAGGGGGAGTGGGGGGGATCCCTGTGGGGAGCGGTGATTGACAGTCATCACTTTCTGCAGAGAGGAGACCGTGAGCTGAGTGACCTGCAGTTACACGATCGTTTAGCTCTTGGTATCCTCAACGGCTCAAAGTATTGGGAAGAGTATATTTTACTCTCCCAATACTTCTCCTTTAAACATTTTTAAGCATAAAAATATTAAAGCAGAACTCCGAGCAATTCAAATCTTAACCCTTGCAATGAAAGGGTTAAGTGCTCATTTTGTCTAGGGAGCTAAAACAAAGTTATACTCACCCGAACCGCGATCCCGGCTGTCTCTTACACTGCTGCTTCCAGCCTGTCTCCTCCTCTGCTCCAGAATGTCCCTTCACTGTCCTCACGTTCTATACACTGTATAGAATGTGATGATGCACAGGACCTTAGACTGCTTGAATGGAGGGGAAACGAGGCTGAAGGGACCGGTCTAAGAGCCAGCCGGAAACATGGTTCGGGTGGCTCTAAGGCCTTGTTGACACCAAACGCAGAGCAGATCTGCATGAGTTTCTGCACACGCAGGGCAGTGGGTTGTGCCGCGTTTTTGATGCGTTCCGGGCCGGTTTTGGTTTACAAAAAAAAAAAAATTATTTCGTTTAAAATGGGCTTTTAGTGCGTTCCAGGGTGTTTGCATGCGTTTTTTATGCATTTGCAAGCGTTCCAGAGAAGGTAAAATAGGGCCTGCTCCATTTTTTTTATACCTGCTCTGGAACGCTGCGATGTGAACTGGAGCTATAAATACCATTGGAATACATTGGACGCAGTTTTGCTCCGGTCTGTAACTGCTCTGCTCGCGGAACACGCTTGGTGTGAACAAGGCCTAACTGTTATTTTAGCTCCATAGACAAAACGAGCACTTAACCCTTGCAGTCCGGGGGTAGCCCCACTGCAATGGTTAATATTTGATCTATCTGGAGTTCTGCTTTAAATCAACTGAAAACCACTAACTTTTCATTTTAACTCTTCCCTGATAACTTCTTCAAAGAGAGAATATCAGTTGCTGACCTGGAACAAGTATGCAAAGCAGATCTGACGTCACTCTGACCATACTTGCTGCATGCATCCAGGTCAGTGACAAAGTACTGAAGCCACGGGTCCCCTCTAAAATGCCTAAAACGTTATATAAAATCCACATATGTTTAATGTACTCCACCTGAAACCTTTCAGTGCCTTTGGCAAGGTTGTGCTCATTTCACATTCCTGTGCATGCCATGTCGAATAGTTTTCTTTCACAAATGCCCAGAGCACAGCTGTCATTAAAAGAGAATCCGAAGAATACCAACCACACAGGAACATAGCCCCCGGGCACCTGCTGTAGATTTACGTGGCCTCAAACTATAGACAAAACGCATCAGCTATATTTGGAGATAAGCCTGAGAAACGTGGCGCGTTCTGGTGAACGGGGATGTCAGCCCAGTAAATATAGCGCATAGCCGGGGAGGAATAACGTCGCACCTTTAAAATTCAACTGGATGCTGAACTCCGAGGAAACATTTTCTAACCCCTTTCAGTTGGGCTACCCTGGCACTGCAAGGGTTAAGTGCTCATTTTTGTCTCGGTTCAAAAATGAAGTTATACCCACCCGATACTCGGAGCCAACTTGCTCTTAGACTGGTTCCTTCCTCCGGTCTCCTTCTCCGCTGCAGTGATGTGATGTCCCTCGGTCCCTACAGTGTTTAGAATGTGATAGACCACCGCAGAGGAGGGGGAAAGAACCAGCCGGCTCCGAGGATCGTGCGAGTATAACTTTGTCATTTGTAAACCTAGACAAAAATGAGCACTTCCCTTGCAGTGTAGGGGTAGCCCCACTGGAAGAGTTAAAAAAATATTTGGAGTTATGCTTTAAAAGCTGAACTCCAGACAGATTAAAAAAAAAAAAAAAAAAAAAGACACAAATGTATGCAGCTCTGCAATCAATCATACATGAATGAATGTATTTTTTATATGCAAGCAATGCAAGTACCTGATATTAATATCAGTCCCTGTAGAGAAGAGCTCAGACAGAAGAAGAAGCTGTACAAGGAGCCAATCAACTGTACTGCTTCAACTGTAGATACTTGCCGACAGGAATAGAGAGATGAGATCATCAATCTGCTGCTTCTCCTGTCACTGTCCAGTCACAGTCACAGTCTGGGGGAGGGACAAGACCTGTAAGTGCAACTGAACTACAGCTGAAAATGAAAATCAGGTCCAACCCTGCCAGATGCAGTTCTCATGGATGGAGATGAATACAAATCCTTTGGCAGATAAAACAGCGCCCATATATGTATCTCATATCTCTGTGTATCTAGCAGTTACCTGAAGTTCATGTTTATCAATTATTACTTAGGGAACTGTACATATTACTAATATATGTGAATACCAACTTTACTTCTGATAAAAAATATAATTCACCCCTCTATCTGTCCCCGCTGGGAAGATTCACCCATCTGTCTGACCCCGCTGGGAAGATTCACCCATCTGTCTGTCCCCGCTGGGAAGATTCACCCCTCTGTCTGTCCCCGCTGGGAAGATTCACCCCTCTATCTGTCCCCGCTGGGAAGATTCACCCCTCTATCTGTCCCCGCTGGGAAGATTCACCCCTCTATCTGTCCCCGCTGGGAAGATTCACCCCTCTATCTGTCCCCGCTGGGAAGATTCACCCCTCTATCTGTCCCCGCTGGGAAGATTCACCCCTCTATCTGTCCCCGCTGGGAAGATTCACCCCTCTATCTGTCCCCGCTGGGAAGATTCACCCCTCTGTCACCGCTGGGAAGATTCACCCCTCTATCTGTCACCGCTTGGAAGATTCACCCCTCATCTGTCCCCGCTGGGGAGATTCACCCCTCATCTGACCCCGCTGGGGAGATTAACCCCTCATCTGACCCCGCTGGGGAGATTCACCCCTCATCTGACCCCGCTGGGGAGATTCACCCCTCATCTGACCCCGCTGGGGAGATTCATCCCTCATCTGACCCCGCTGGGGAGATTCACCCCTCATCTGAACCCGCTGGGGAGATTCACCCCTCATCTGACCCCGCTGGGGAGATTCACCCTTCATCTGACCCTGCTGGGGAGATTCACCCCTCTATCTAAGAAAAAAGAAAAGGCTAGTTGCACTCCTTACCGGTATGACCCTGTGATCTGGGAGGGGTGCTCGGAGTGACTGCGGATGGCGCTGCCAAATACAGAAAATTGCAATTTTCACCCCTCTATCTGTCCCCGCTGGGGAGACTCACCCCTCTATCTGTCCCCACTGAGATTCACCCTTCTATTTGTCCCGGTGACCATTGACACAAAGTTAAATTGATTGGAAAATCCAAAATTTTACAGTTGTTATAAGAAAGAAAGAAAGAAAGAAAGAAAAGCAGCCTAAAAGTGGTCTGCAAGCAAACACAGCCTATCTAGGAAGTCCCTCTCCTCCAGACCATTACTCACCCATCAAGGCACTTTGATATTGACATAACTCCTCCCAAAAGCCAGCCCACTGTTTGCATCAGGGCTGAGGGCTCTTCAAACAAGTACTGAAGCAGGGTGCTGTGATGTTTTCCGGAAGCTGTGCACAGCACCTGCCACCCCCTCCCACCAGCCATGATTTGCCTTCTGCTGACATTGCATAGAAACGCAAAGAATCCCAGGGATGACATGACTGGGTCTGAAATTATGATAGCAGTGAAGATCACCAACATTTGCAAGATGGAATAAATACAAAAGTTCTTTTTATTGTAGAACAACTTCACATGTATATTATAGCCAACTTTTCGGAACCGCACAGAGTCCCTTCATCAGGGCAAACATAGTCACTATGATGAAGGGACCCTGGGAGGTTCCAAAACATTGGCTATATTATACATGTGACGTTGTTCTACAATAAAAATAACTTTTTTATTTATTCCATCTTGCGAGTGCTGGTGATCTTCACTGCCATCATCTCTGGATTTGCACGGCGCCATCTGAGGACACTGCAAGCACCACTGCTATTTCAAGCATCAAAGGTCCTGATTGCTGTATGGTGTGCAGGGGACATCTCTGTTTATTGGGTCTGAAATTAGGTGCATGTCATTATAATGGGAAGGTTTTATTTAAAAAAAATCTCATTAGCATGTAGATGGGGGGTACTAAGGGAATCGTTGATGTAAGCAGATTAAACTTTAGCATTAAATACAACACATACTGTATACAGAGAGCAGTTATGTCATCTACAAAACAGAACATATTTGGGGAGCACTGATGGAACTATGACGGGAAATCATATTACTACTGTATGAACTGTCACATAACTGTCACTGCCATGTGCTATAGCAGTTATATTTATATACCAGATTAGCGGTTGACTTTGCCTCTTTCACATGACAAACACAACATTCATTTTAATTAAATGAACTCCAGGATGGCATATATTTATTTGTGCAGGACATGCTGAGATGAAATGTTTACATGATATCGGACTGCAATTATGTCCCGGTCATTCCAGAATTAGAAATAATGTCTTCCTTTTCAGTTACTGGAAATTGAAACGCTCTGCGGCCAAACTAAACAAGTCAGTGCGGCACATAACAGTCTAGACAGGATAATGCTGGTCTGCTATGTTACCGGACATCCACTCATTCCTACTTTTCAGGCCAGTGTTAGGATCTTCTAATACTCACAGATATTAAAGAGGACCTGCCCCCTAAAACTGATGTTACAGCCTGGATAACAAATGATATGTGATCTTTAAAGTGACACTAAACTCAGGAACTAAATCTTAAAAATACATTCAAAGTACCTGTAGAGAGAGAGAGAGAGAGAGAGAGAGAGAGAGAGAGAGAGAGAGAGGGGGAAAAAAGTGTTTTTGCCTATTTAGAGCAATGTGTCAAGATCTGCTTGCAAAAACGTGCGACTTTATGTACATAAAACATGTGCAAAGACACGCTACACAAAAACACGCATATTTCATGTCGTTCAGGTATGAATCCAGGTTAAGTGACATCACCTGGGTTTAACTCTTTTTTTTAATGTATTGCTAAAATGTTTTGTTTTAGTTTTCGCGTAAGGAAGGGTTCAAAGCCCTTCAGTTAATTTCCTTGCTGTCTGTGTCCTTCTAAATCAGGGATGCCCAAACTGCGGCCCTCCAGCTGTGGTGGAACTACGAATCCCATGAGGCTTTGCAAGATTCTAACAGCCACGACTCCCAGAGAGAGATGCTTCATGGGATTTGTAGTTCCACCACAGCTGGAGGCCCGGAGTTTGGACATCCCTGTTCTAAATGCAACTGACTGAGATTGCCAATCTAAAGGGGAGACTAAATAATGTTTTATTTTGTGTTCTGTCGCCCTCTACTGGCAGTGCAAGGCTTGACGTAGTAACAACTAATAGGAACATTAAGCGATAGATATACGACACACACCTTTGTTTCTTCAGACCAGCACTTTAGCTACAACCCATCGTTTTAAACATTTGTGCCTGCTGTCTGATCCAACACACTATAAAGCCAACTGACCCATATGAGCCAGTTGGATCTTATTCCAAAACCATGGTCATCAATATGGAGTTGTACCTTCTATGCAGCTATACCAGCCTCCATACTTCTGGGATGGCTTTCTACAAGATTAAGAAGTGTGTCTGAGGGAATGTGTGCTCATTCAGCAAAAACAGCATTTGTGAGCTCAAGTACTAATATTGGATGACAAGATCTGGCACATAAATCAGCATTCCAATTCATCCCAATGATGCTCAGAAGAGTGGAGGTTAGAGCTTTGTGTAGGCCACTTGAGTTCCTCCACACTCATCAAACCATGTCTCTATGGAGCTGGTCACAGGGGCACCGTCATGCTGGAAGAGAATAGTATTTTCCTCTTTCTTTGTCAAAAGGCTGAATGCACAAAATCGTCTATGTATGTGTTGTATCGTTAGCAGTACCCTTCACTGGAAACAGCTGAACTCCATATTTTGGAGGGGCATCCACATACTTTGACATAAAATGTATGTATACACCATCCCTAACCAGAGACCCTATTCACAGTGCTCATTTAACTCAGGAGTTAAAGGAGAACTATGAGGTGAGTGCTTTTCACTCACCTCATAGTTCTAGCCGACCTGTGACAATGAGACTGTCACAGGTCGGCTCAGTAGATCGGGAGGTGAGCGAACACATACCG
>NW_017306980.1:825435-830691 GCF_000935625.1 Nanorana parkeri | reverse complement strand
GGGCTGGATTCCCCTCTCCGATCTGCCAGCGCTGACTGGCGGAACGGACAGGGGAGGGGGCGGGTACAGCTGGCTCTGCCTCTAGATAGGCAGAGCCAGCTGTCACTCACGCAGCTGAGCAGATCCAGTCATCTAAGTCGTGATCCGCTCTGGCTGCGGCGTCTCAGTATACCGCGAGCTGTAGCTCGCGGTATACTGAGCTTAGGGTAACGGGAGGACGCTAGTTTGTGTCCTCCCGTTACCCTAAGGAGAACTATGGGGAAAAACACTGACCCCATAGTTCTCCTTTAAATCTTAAAACTACATTCAAGTACCTTAACTATTAACAAAAATGTATCTTATTTGTGTATCACTGGGCTGTAGATCCTCAAATCATCTCTGAATTGGTGCCGACACTGTCCTTCCTTCTGGAGGGTGGCTACTTTTGTTCCCCATGGACCTTGTGTGTGGTGCAATGTAGCCACAGCTCCAAGCTCACTCCTGTGATGGACTAACATCTCATGTTTAGTTTACTAATTTGTATTGAGATTGTAGTCCATCCCGGGAGTGAGCTTTGGAGTGGTGGCTATTATACAACACACACAGGGACCATAGGGAACAAAAGTGGCCACCCTCCAGAAGGAAGGACAGTGTCAGCACCAATTCAGAGATGATTTGAGGATCTACAGCCGAGTGATACACAAATACGATACACTTTTGTTAATAATTCAGGTACCTAAATGCATTTTTAAGATTTAACTCCTGAGTTTAGTGTCACTAACAAGACAAACCTGCCATTACATCAGTTTTCAGGTACTTTAAACAGTACATGAATTCTTCGAATTTACCTGTATATAGCTCCTCTATATCCTAGATATCCTGACCTGTACAAGAGTTTGCCTGCTACTGTGTACATGAACACTGTTCAGCTTGTAGACAAGATTTGTTATAAAATCTGGAATAGTTTTCAATCCTGGTCATATCCCCTGATCTCCTCTTACCTGCTATGATGGTGGTGGCCTGTCTGCGCACATTGTTCTTGTCTGTGTACTCTCCATAATCGATCTTGCCTTCTACGAACACCCGAGCCCTTGTAGGAAAGAGCAAAGTATTAGATCAACAGGAATGGGTATCTTATTTTAACACCATTTCAGCTATTACAGGGTGATCACATGGCTTTGTTTGTAGACAGCTGTCACTGACATTTGCTGGATTGTTAAAAGAAAATAGCTTTCTTAAAGTGTCCAAACTCAAGAACAAAAATGGAACATACTGTGACCTAAGAGTAGGGATGCACATATATATTGGCAGCCGAAACATATTGGCCGAAAATGACACTTTGGCCTTCCACTACACAGGCCTACCACTTCAGACTATCAAGAATGTTGCTGCTAGACTCATCCACCTGACCAACCGCTCAGTGTCTGCAACCCCCCTCTGCCAATCCCTGCACTGACTTCCACTCGCCCAAAAGGATAAAATCCTAAATATTAACAATCCCTTATAAAGCCATCCACAACTCTGCCCCTGTATACATCTCAAACCTTGTTTCAAAATATCACCCTAACCGTCCCCTCCACTCCTTTCAAGACCTCCGGCTTTCCAGCTCCCTTGTCATCTCTTGCCATACTCACCTCCAGGACTTCTCTAGAGTCCCTCCCATCCTCTGGAACCCTTTACCCCAACCTGTCCGTCTGTCGCCCACCTTGACTGCCTTTAGGCGATCCCTAAAGACTCATCTCTTCAGGGAAGCCTATCCCATCTCAACCTAATCACTAAACTATCACATTCTCAAACAATTCATCCCCACACAGCTCCCTCCTCATGTATCACTTCCCCTCTCTCTTAGATTGTAAGCCCTCACGGGCAGGGCCCTCCTTACCATCTTGTCTTGAATTGTATTGTGATTGTAATGTCTTCCTTATAAAGCGCTGAACAAGCTGTTGGCGCTATATAAATCCTGTATAATAATAATAACAACAACGTGTCCTATAGAAAATACCCAATTCCAACACAGACTCTTACCCTTTCTTGATGTACTGGTAAGCTACATCCCGAAGGCCAGGCCGAAAGACAGATATTCTGTGCCATGTTGTCTTCTGGTTGATGTCTCCACCTGCTGAGAAGAAAGGCTGCAATCATTAAATATGTACTTAAAACAAATCTGCCCGAAGTATAAGACGTATCCATTGAAAGGACTTCCAAACACTGGAAAACGTCTCTGGTTTTCAGGTGCAAGTCGTCCCTCAATAAACATTTTCATGAAGTCACCTAAGGAATGAATTTCTTCCTTTCTGGCTTGTGACTTGCTGCTGCAGCTTGCACAGCGGACTGCTCAGCCAATTGCGGATTGGAGTACCACTAACTTCCCCTTAAAAACTGGTTTACAAGATATTACTTAAACCTGTTTTTATGATGCAACCTATCTAACAGAAGATCATTTTTAAAATGGGTGAATAAATTATTTGTGACTGACTGTTACAGCCTGCACAGAAACAAGGCAACCAGTCGTAAAAAAAAATTTCACCACCCTGGTGAACTATGAATCAAGCACAGCGTAAGTTCTGTACATATGCGAGGCTGGGTGTTTACAGCCCCCTGCTAGGCAGAAGGATGCATGAAAAAGGGTCTAGCTGTGTTCTATAGTTAGCTAGAATCTAACAGGTTCTCTGTAAAGCAAAGGACAAGTTTAGGATGAATCTATGCATCAAACAGAAGGGTACTCACTTGCATTAAACACCTCGCCCTCGCCTGTCCGCCACATCTCGTTAGTAGCCACAGAGAAGATGGTGACAGCGTTCTTGGTGTCAGTCTGCCTCATTACTGGGTCCTGCCCAACACGACCTAAAATCTGCACTTTGTTTAGGGCTGAAACACAACAACAAAAGAGAACCATTAAAAGCCAGCTACCTGGGACACATCCAGGCTACCTAGTAACAGCCAGGGGGGAGTGTCTGTACTGCCTACAGCAGCCAATCAGATTTAAGACTTAAAGAGGACCTCCGGGAACCTAAAAAGAAACCATTGCTAGCGGGCTAGCCCCCCACTGCAAGGGTTAACTGCTTGTTTTGATCTAGGGGCTCAAATTTAAAAAATAAAATAAAAAAAGTGTGTGTGTGTTTGGGCAAACTTCTTAGTTGTAACGCAACCGGAAGTCAGGCGGTCGCAGAACTCGATAAGGGTCGACAGATCACCAGCCCAAGTGGCTCCGTCGGCTAACGAAGGGGAGGAGTCGGGTGACGTCACCGGATCTCTGACGGAAGACCTGGAAGCCGGCGGAGAGGTGAGTGCTTTCATTATTGATCAAAATAATTTTAATAGATCAAAAAGTTTAACGATTAATCGGGTAATTAATCGTTAATTTCCGCAGCCCTAAATATATATATATATATATATGTGGCCATATTATTATGACCACCTGCAAATTAGCTATAATTTTACGCTGAAGTTGCTAGAGGGCCAGACCATTATAAATAGGGAAGCAGGTTGTTTACCACGACAGTAGAAGTGATTTTTTTTCTGAAGATTTGGGTAAACAAAGCGATATAACAGCCTTTGAACGTGGGATGATTGTTAGCGCTCGGAGCCATGGAGCGAGTATCAGCAAAACAGCAGAATTTGTTAAATGTTCAAGAGCAGCTGTTGTTAAAGTGTTTAAAGACTGGACTGTCAGCCGAAAATCTGGGTCTGAACGTGCGAATTGTGGCAGTCAGCGACTAGTCAATGTTAGGGCAGAACGGAGAGTGGCAAGACTGGTACAAGACAACAGAAGGGCAACAGTGCAGTGTCAGATTCCTTGCATCACCTTTCAACATCTCGTGGAGCCACGAGGCGACCCAACTAAGTCATCTCGTGGCCCAAAGAAGTACTGATGGGGTGGTCATAATAATCTGGCCACTCAGTGTGTGTATATATCTAGATATATACACACACCTCATCCTACCGGGCTGCAAGACTGGTCCTCACAACCTCTTTTTTTCCCGGCCTCCAGCAGTCTAAGCCCTACTGACGTCATCGTGTCTAATGCAGTCCATTCACTTGCATTAAACTTGAGGATGCCAAGAGACATACCAAAGCCAGAGCGAAGGTGGAGAGAGGTAAGCACTTGCCACCACAGGACCATAATACAGAACACATACTCACCTGATCCTCAGATCAGGTGAGTATGTGTTCTGTATTATGGCCCCTAGAGAAAAATGAGCAAGGGGTGCAGGGGTAGCCCCCCCCTGCACCCCTTGCTCATTTTTCTCTAGGGGCCATAATACAGAACAAAAGTTTAACTTTTTTTTAAACTGGAGTTCTTCTTTAAAGCTAATACAGGATTGGTTGCTTCATGCAACATATTTTATTTCATTAGAGCAGATAATATAAATGAGTTGCATGGTATTTTATTCATAGTTTTCAGCTGGTGTGTTCCCGTAAGACTCAATGTATGAATTCCATGGGGCTGCTGTCATCAACCATTGGCTTGGGAGCCACATGTGAATTTCCAATTGCAATGATACGCACCCAGTGGCATCTAGGAAGGTGCTCAGTACCAAGCTGATTCAACTCCTGATGTATTATTGTACGCTTCTAATAATCATGAAAGTAGACTAAATCTGCCTAATTGTTAAACATTTTACATTATTTTGGATGAAAAAACTTCTGCAACTTTTATTCCATATTTATTACGGTTATCCTTCACCTGCTGTTGGAATGGGGTTCATGAGCTGATTAAAGTGACACTAAACTCAGGAGTTAAATCATAAAAATACATTCAAGTATTCTAACTATTTACATAAATGCATCTTATTTGTGTATCACTCGGCTGTAGATCCTCCAATCATCTCTGAATTGGTGCTGACACTGTCCTTACTTCTGGAGGGGGGCTACTTTTGTTCCCCATGGTCCCGGTGTGTGTTGTAAAGCAGTCACCGCTCCAAGCTCCCTCCCGTTATGTACAAATCGATTTAAGTAGAGGACTCTTTCTCTTCTACTACTAAGCCCTTAGGCTTTGGTTAGGTCTAAAGCCCAACTCTAGGACAATTGTTTCTCTTTGTGATATGATCCCCAGCTGGGAACCCCCCCCAAACCCAGAGCTTTGTGAGTAACCAAATTCTGCAGAGACTGGAAGTAGAGGTTAGGACCATAAATTTTCCAAGATATCCATAAGAGGTCTCACCCCCCAATCCCACCTATCCAAGTCAGCCGGGGCTACTGTCCCCGGGGGGTAGAATCTGAGCTGAATAGCATGGGAGGCCCCTGCGACTGACACAAAGAACTGAAGCAACGAGT
>NW_017306980.1:824442-825339 GCF_000935625.1 Nanorana parkeri | reverse complement strand
CTTGCAGTTGACCTTTAAAATATCCCTGAAGAAGGGGGTAGCTGCAAATCATTATTCTTTGAGTGGCTTGAGTTTACAAGACTTTCTATTTACACAATGCGTGCCTCACACACACTGCCAGGGTTAACTGCTAATTTTTCTCGAGGGGCTCAAATAAAGAAGAAATACTCACCCGATCCTTGGTCCTGTGGCAGTGACCGCTCACCCCTCTCCTCCTCCACTCAGTGTGGTATGTCCCTCGTCGTCTCCAGGTCGAACACAGATGAATAGACTGTATTAGACGTGATGACGTCAGCGGGGCTCGGACCGCAGGAACCCCAGGAAGAGGCTGTGGGGACCGGTCTGGCAGACAGGTGGGACCGAGGATCAGGTGAGTATATCTCCTTAGACTAAAATGAGCAGTTAACCCTTGCAGTGCAGGGGTGGCCCCACTGCAAGGGTTAATTTTTTTAACCACCTGAAGTTCTTCTTTAATATATGCAAATTAAGAAGCAAAATCCTGGAATTTAAATACTCACATCTCTCCAATATCCCTGCATCACTGGACTGAAATCTGGCAGACTGCCGTAACACCTGGCGGGACAAAAAAAAAGAAGACAGAAGCAATGTAAAAAGAAGTATAGGAAATATACTCTGTCTACTGAGTTTGACCCGTGACAATGACAGAACTAAAGACAACGAAGCATAAAAAGAACTTGTCTCCAGACCAATAATCTGAACACCAATCTTTCCATAAGATTATATGTGCATTATATTTTACACGTTATTTTTTTTTTTTATTTATCATTCTTTATTTATTTTCTCCTTCAATGCTATACATACATAAGTAAATACAATAATAAATACAACCATCCTTCAACCTTTCATCACCAAATATAAGCATACTAATACCCATAT
>NW_017306980.1:821985-822959 GCF_000935625.1 Nanorana parkeri | reverse complement strand
ACAACGAGGCTGAGGTTTTTTTTTATGGGGGGGGGGGCTTATCTGCTGCCAATCAAATTGATGAGCTTGCAGTTGACCTTTAAAATATCCCTGAAGAAGGGGGTAGCTGCAAATCATTATTCTTTGAGTGGCTTGAGTTTACAAGACTTTCTATTTACACAATGCGTGCCTCACACACACTGCCAGGGTTAACTGCTAATTTTTCTCGAGGGGCTCAAATAAAGAAGAAATACTCACCCGATCCTTGGTCCTGTGGCAGTGACCGCTCACCCCTCTCCTCCTCCACTCAGTGTGGTATGTCCCTCGTCGTCTCCAGGTCGAACACAGATGAATAGACTGTATTAGACGTGATGACGTCAGCGGGGCTCGGACCGCAGGAACCCCAGGAAGAGGCTGTGGGGACCGGTCTGGCAGACAGGTGGGACCGAGGATCAGGTGAGTATATCTCCTTAGACTAAAATGAGCAGTTAACCCTTGCAGTGCAGGGGTGGCCCCACTGCAAGGGTTAATTTTTTTAACCACCTGAAGTTCTTCTTTAATATATGCAAATTAAGAAGCAAAATCCTGGAATTTAAATACTCACATCTCTCCAATATCCCTGCATCACTGGACTGAAATCTGGCAGACTGCCGTAACACCTGGCGGGACAAAAAAAAAGAAGACAGAAGCAATGTAAAAAGAAGTATAGGAAATATACTCTGTCTACTGAGTTTGACCCGTGACAATGACAGAACTAAAGACAACGAAGCATAAAAAGAACTTGTCTCCAGACCAATAATCTGAACACCAATCTTTCCATAAGATTATATGTGCATTATATTTTACACGTTATTTTTTTTTTTTATTTATCATTCTTTATTTATTTTCTCCTTCAATGCTATACATACATAAGTAAATACAATAATAAATACAACCATCCTTCAACCTTTCATCACCAAATATAAGCATACTAATACCCATATGGAAGAAAAAAA
>NW_017306980.1:817018-820871 GCF_000935625.1 Nanorana parkeri | reverse complement strand
ATATATATACATACATACATACATACATACATACATACATACATACGTATACACATATACACATAATCACAGTCATCATTTTACACGTTATTAAACTCTAAAAGGCTCCCTTATGTAGACATCCAAAACTATTGAGACTGCTGCCGGGGCGCAGCCATCTTGGACGTGATGTCGGCTGCCCCAGCAGACTCTGGGCTGTCACTTAAGTGTACCGTAGTATTCCCTTTCGCTCCTCTTTACATTAAATGTTTTGTAGAGAGGTGAGGGAAACAGGAGCTGGGTCAGCAATGACCGTTATTAGATACTCCCTGTGGGCTGTGGAAATTGACTCTTCCCGTAGTGATCAAATTTGCTAACAAGTTCAGAGGCATATTGCAAATGAATTTAAAAAAAATAATTTATGGAACCAAAAACACTACAAGCAAGCAATTAAAGTATTTATTTTTATGTAATCAACCTGCACTTTTTTAATATGGTGACAGGGTCTCTTCAAAGTAGATGTAAATCCTAACTGGATGACATTTTAGTTTGCAAACACAAATGGAGTTGAGTAAACTTTTAACCCAGGATCTGACATCCAGTAAAATGTTCTGTGCCATCCCTAATTACATGCTACCGACTGACAGCACAACAAAGGAACCTTACATGGCATCATGGGAACTAAAAGTTTTCCCTTTGTTGTTTAGGCATGTGGTCATGTGATCTCTGTAGGGCAGTAGGATTAAATTTGGTGACCCTTCCCTACAGCAAGTTTCATCTGAGCAAACGTCTAAGCTCTGCGTCACAGGACAAGTAGTCTGTCCATCCCAACAAAGCCATTAACATCAAACTGGGTTAACAATTCAGCTTTCAACACGGCTACTGTATGTTTAGCAAAAGCATGAAAAAGGTGATCTTACCTGCGCTACTGCTCCGCGGAACATCTGTGCTGACTGATTATAAGCCCCCACCAAAAATATTATCAGAACCTAGGAAGAGAGAGGGAGATTGAAAAGTGAGTTAGAGATGAGCATACGTTTATCTTTTATTAGGCCCCCTCCTATATAGATTTGTGAAGTCCAAATGTTGCCTAGTGTGGGTACAGTACAGGTTCACTGTTAGGAATAATTCCTGTTTTCTGCTGATGATGACCACCGCAGGTCCTGTAAATATACAAACATGTCCCCTGATCTGTATGCAAGGAAGAAGTAAGAGGGTGCCATTTGCCTGAATATTTCTGCTCTAAAAAGTGTCCCTGTTTACATGCCAGGTAGTTGGGTGACACAAGCTGGACAAGAGCAAGATGTATTGAAAACTACAATCCCCAGCATGCCTTCTTTATAACTGCAGGTCGCCCCCATTCTATATAAAACCTATCTATGCGAAATATGCTTTGAGAGACAGAACAAAAAATTGCCACCTACTACCCGCTCTTACCTCTCAGGGTCACTGTCTTCATACACGTGATCAGCAACAGGGGGAAATCTAATTCTGTCACACTTGCAGCCTCACTTCCGGTGCGACCGAGTCACTTCCGTCTTAATTCCCGTATGCTCTCCTGCCCCACTTCCTGAACCGTTATCCTAGCCCACTGACCTTCTTGCACTCTAACTTGCCTATTACTTGTTTATTTTTTGGCGGTTGATGTTCTTTACTCAGTTGCATTGTATTTTTCTTCTCTCCTCCTGGAAAAAGCTTCTAGTGTTTCCGCCACCTCTTTCAGTTGTGCTAGTGTCATACAGAGTCCGACCGCTAGATGGCACAAGAAGAGTCGCCATTGTTTCTAATAGAGGCCGGGGACGTTCTCGTCGGCTGCCATCTGGAGAATGGACGATAGGTGGCGCTGTGAGATTAAAGTTTATCAGCATTATTATTATTATTAATAAATTATACAAAATATATTATAGGATTTAAATTATATCTAAAAACATTTTTTTTAACTTGTGGATAGAGCTTCAAAGAGGTGGGGTCCCTGTTAGGTTTTTATTGCTGTGTCCCAACCCCTCTCAATGGGACAAAATACGATAGGAAATCCAAAATTTTAAAGCTGTTACCGAAACATGAAAGGTGGGTAAATCTTTCAATGGGTACACCTGTTCTGGTGCCAGCCTCTCACTTGGAGACATTTCCTTTCTCGTTTTGTGTCACCAAGACAGGAAGTGGAGGGTAATCTCCCTAAGGAGACTCAGGCCGCAAACATAAGCATTTTCTGCTTTATCCAAAACTAGCTAAGAGATGTGCTGCACCTTATTATTATGTAGAAGAGCATTATGTTATGTAGAAGAGCATAAGCTCAAGCTAATTTATAACCTATAATCTGGTTATGAAAATACATTTTAAGCAAAAATAAAGCTGAAATCTGAATTTGTATGGCATGAGGATGGTTTAACTTCAGTCAAGCTTTTATTGCTGCCCATTGGAGGGGTTTCTTAATTTCCTTAACCGCATTTCAAACCCCTCAGAAGTTCCAACCTTTCCCCTATAAAGCTAAAAAGTAATTTTGTTTGGGTTTGGTTTTGCCCCATACAAGTAAGGAAGGTGACCGGGATAGGTTCCTCATGGTGCAGTATCTCTATGCCTAAAATTACAACAGCGCTGGACAAGTGTTTTGAGATTTATCCCAGGATGCATCGCTTTTGTAGTAGTCGCATTACCAATGCCTTGGCATACAGCCTCTGATCGAAGATGAAGTTCATGCCACGTCCAAAGTAGTAGTGCAGCACTATTTCCAGTAAGCATTGCTGGTGCACAAGTGCTCAGCCACTTACCTCCAATCACTGATCTCTTATCACCTTTCCCCAACCCTCATCACAAATCCCATAGATCATATACCAGATCACCATAGAATCACTACCTTGGCCACTACTAGGTGGGCCAAGAAACTCAAACCTTGTCTGGGATCACCATGCATGGAAAACTAATAGTGTCCTGTACCATCATGTCCATACAATGGCTTCCGTACCAAGCTGGCAGCTTTGCAAAAATTCTACTATTAACAGTTTATAAAAAGGCAGATTCAGGAAGGATTTTTGTGTGTACCAGTTGCAGACCTGTGTAGTAATCAGTAGTCTAAGAAGCTGTAGCAGAGGGGTAGGCAATCTTGGCACTCCAGCTGTGGTGAAACTACAAATTCCATCATGCCTCTGCCTGTATCCGTCAGAGTCCTGCAGTGCCTTACAGGACTTCTAGTTCAACAACGGGTGCTGAGATTTCCCACTCCTGCTGTAGCATCTTAGTCTAAGCCAGTGGTAGGCAAACTTGCCACTCCAGCTGTTGTGAAGCTACAATTCCCCTGAGGCATTGCACAACTCCGACAACCACAGCCCCCAAAGATAGAGGCATGATGGGATTTGTTTTGTCACAATGGCTGAATTGCCACGGTTGCCTACCCCTGGTCTAAGCAGGACCGAATTCCCTACAAGGTCATAGCCTCAGGGCTGGGCTGCAGGGAGTAGCAGGGCGGCAGTGGTGTCAGAGGGGGGGGGGGGGGAGCACTGGATTGGGTGACGTCCCACCGCTGGCGGTCTGAGGTTCTTGCGGTGCAGAGGTGGTGAGCTGTACGGGGCAGCGGCAGGTGTGGGCTCCTTGATCAGAACATACTATCTGCAGCTCTGTGTTCTCCAGAGAACTGGCGAGTTCTGCAGCCATATCAGAGCTTTAAGAATTATTAATATCATTGGTAAATATCATTGGGGGGCAACAAGGAACCTGGCCTTGGGGCAACAGTGTAAATCCAGCCCTGGGTCTAAGCCATCTACATATTTTTATCACAGCTCTGGGAAGCAGTTAAGTGTGTAAAGGCAATATTTTTTTTTCTTGTTTTGGATAGAGTAGGGAAGGAATAGACTCACTGCCAAGTTCCATTGCCGTTTTG
>NW_017306980.1:813394-816976 GCF_000935625.1 Nanorana parkeri | reverse complement strand
ATATCTTGATCATGGTTAGCAAAACAAAAAAGAAAGTGTAATACAAGATGTTGGTGTGAGCCCCGGAACGGGTAATGGGGCAACTGTTCCAGCAACAACCAAGATTGGAACTCACTTTGGGGTAATTTGTTCAACTTCCGGTTGTGCTCCCTGGACAGGAAGTGACGGAAAACCTCACCAGCCAAAACAGCAATAAAATACAGACATGGAGTTGTAACCTTTTCCTGTTCTAGCCAAAACTAGACAAAAAGGTCTAGTTTTGGCTAGAGCAGGGAAATTTTGACCTTTCCACATAACCCCTCATCACTGGACCCTGCAATAACAGTTTAATTTCTATAATATACTCAGGGATTGCAGTCAATGTTCCTTCCAATGAAGAGGGATCAGACCAGCAATAGGGAAGGTGAAGAATAGGCAAGGGTCCTTATAAGTGGTCACCGGTGATGTTCTTTATAAGCTGACAAATTGAATCCCAATACAGTAAATTTTTGGAATTGCCCACATTAGACATCCACTGCAGAAGGTGTCAGATAGCTGAGGAAATGCAAGTTAGCTTAGTTGGAACTCTGTACCATGGTGGCAGGCAACCTTGGCACTCCAGTTGTGGTGAAAATACAAATCCCATCATGCCTTTGCCTGTAGGAGTCATGCCCATGGCTGTCAGTCTTTCAATGCCTCATGGGACCTGCAGTTCAACAGTTGTAGTGCTTAGGTTACCTACTTCTGCTGTACCATCTCATGAGCAATTTGTTGCATGGGAGGGTAGGGATAAAACATGTCAGCCAGAGGTAAAGTTTGGCTGTGTAAACATAAGACCCAGCTCTAATTACCATTCCCCGAGAAGTATAGTCCCTTCTTGGGTTGTCCATGTAGGGTCAACATATGGCGATATAAAAGTCCCTTATGGATAGACTCTCCTATGAGGAGAGACCCCTCTATGCATTTCAAAGGAAACTCAAAAGCTGCTGTTGCTAACCAGTCTCAAAAAGCCAACTCCCTGGTGATACGGAATCCTCTGTTTCAGCACAAGGAGCAGAAGTATGCAGTAAGAATGGTCACAGTGATGGAAGAACAAACACTGATGAAGTTGTAGGGTTAGCATTTTTTGCAAGGGCAACTTGTTTCTTCCCTCTCACCTTGTATCCTTCAAGTCTAGAAAGACAGTTGTCACATGAGCAATATGTCACCAGGAATGAAAGTGGTCACCTGAGCAATATGTCACCAGGGATGTTTTACATGAGCAATATGTCACCAGGAATGACCTGAAAATATACCAAGTCTGACCTATTTTTCTGTATGATTGTTCCAGGTCATTGATCAATTTTCATTGCAGGACAGTTATGACATGGAGACCTGATGGGAGGAAGCAGGGTTCAGGCACTCTAAAAAGTGTCAGACGGGGCCACTAATACTGTAGTTTAAGAGCGAAGATAATTACAAGACAGGCAAGTAGAATACTCCTTTTCCTGGGTAACCTTTAAAGCTGAATTATCGGTAGATATATCTGTAGTATGCGATTATTTTTTTTAATAATGCAAGCAGTGTAAGCACCTGAATTTGTCCTGGTATCAGCCTTTTGTAGTCCTTGTACAGCAGGGCTGGAGCGTGAGGAAGCAGCAGCACAATCAGTTCATGCACTGATGAGAAGCATGCTGATAGAATGGTGAGAGATGAGTTCAGTGTGCCACTTCTATTATCACTGTCCAGTTGCAGGCTGTTGGGCACCCACCACAGCCTGGGCTCAGTGGGTTGAATGGTGGTGGCCATCTACTGGTTTAAAATCCTGCTAGACAGCTCTGATTTAAAAAAGGCAAATTATTGCTGCAAATACCAATTGTTTCTTTTAAGGAGCTATGTATATACTATTTTTGGAAAAAGTTCTGCTTTATGCATTTCATTTTGTGACAGGGTTGCTTTGATCTACCTTTCCATTTGAAAACCAGCAGCGCACAACCTGTGCACGCTGCAAGGCCAAGCAGTTACTGACAGCTCCAGTTCTAGCTCTCAGATGACCCCCCCGTGAGGTTTATAGATTAACAAACCTCTCCTGTTTTCAGCCATTAGTGAATCTGACAAGACTGTACATAGTTCAAATATAAAACAATGTTTCATCTCTTGTCCATGTGTCAAGTTAAACACATTAGAAGTGTATAAAACCATACCAAAAGAACAAAATGTCCAAACAAAAAGAAAATCACTGCTAAATTTGGTCTAGGCATCTAATCGAGGACCTCATGACCCTTTGTCATGAAAGGATTGAGAGAACCCCACAAGAGCCCACTAACTGCAGCCTGACTCCATAACATCCCAGCCTTCTATGACCTGAACACACGCCCGTTCTCTGTCAGGACAATCTGCATTTGCCTTAGGTTCAAGTATGCAGGATAAACCATTATTCAATAAAGGTCAGAATCATTCCTGCACATATTCGCACCCATTGCTGAACCCCACATGCGTCAACCAAAAAAAAAGCCAAAGCTTTCAGACTTAAAATTTTATTTAAAACATACAATAACTTAAAAGTACATTCAAGTAAAATATTACATAAAAACACCAGATCTTAGAAGTGAATTGCATAGCCTAGAATCCAATTTTTCACACAGCATATACAGGACAAAGCAACAGACAAGCTATTCACAAAAAACATGAGAGAAAGGGCAGACAGCAAAGAATAGACCATGCTAGAGCATGTAAGGGTTTTGGCCCATCAGCAGCCATCTTTAAATATTTGGACAGCTCATTACCTCTAGGTTCACACTTTTTTTTTGCTGAGGTGGCCCTACTCAAGTTGTGGAAGACATACAAGCGGAAGAATGCAGGATTGGTGGACTTTCTCTTGGCAGCTGGAAGTTACACAGATGCAGTGGAAATCGCTAATAACCACCACAGTTAAAGCTTAACGAGCGAGTGTTTTTACCCCCAACCAGGCGTTTTCTGCCCCGACAGAAGAGATCCGATTTAGAGGGCAGATCTGTGCATTCATCCTTCCCAGAACTCTGAGCAAGTTTTGCAGCTTTCAGTTCCCTAAAAAGAAAAACAGCAGGTTATACATTTAGCTTTAATATATGATATGTAAATCCTACATTTGTTTTAGTGTTTGGCATCATGTCTCACCATTTAAATGTATTTTTATTACTACAAATTTTCTTATATTGAGATCCTGCCAGTAACTGCTCTTCTGTTACAGCCTGACAAGACTAAGCCATTGCACCTCAGTTTGCAGCTGTGTAGTCCACCTGCTGTGTGCTCCTTCAGTTGGCTGTTGGGCTGCCTGATAGACCAGATAGGCAGCCTAACCGCCAAGGAAGGCAGACAGCAGGCTGTCAATGCTGCAGCAAAATGCAAGGCAGTGGCTTAGGACCAATTTATAAAGTCTAACTGAGCCATATGCAACCACTAGATGGCGCAAAGGGGCATGGGAATATCCCATACTCAACAGCTCCATCTAGTTGCAGTAATGCCATGCCAACAGCATTTACCCAGCATAAGACCGTGTGGAAAATGTACAAATGCCGCCCCCCAATGTGTTCATTGTTACGGATTAAGTGAAATTATAAGTTGTGTATATATATATATATATAT
>NW_017306980.1:800671-812676 GCF_000935625.1 Nanorana parkeri | reverse complement strand
TATATATATATATAGCATGGAGTTTTGTTTTTTTAATTAGTGATTGGTGACATGTGCCAATGGACTTACCTGGGAACTTGCTGGAATGACACAGTAATGTTAGAGTTTGGTTAACAAAATGGGTCATTGTTGAGCTGTCAAAATCGGCTTCTTGTTATCAGTGCAACAGAAGTGCCGTTACTGGCAGGGCTATGCAATAGATTTCACAAAAAATGCCTAAAACTGTATAGATTGAGAAATTCCAGACAGACTAAAATTAGATTTAGGGTTAATGTACACCAAGTCACATTTTCTAAATGAAGGTTTCCCTTCACACTAGTGGTCCTGAACATGACATTTTGCCTTCACTGCCTTCAAAATCTGGTAACATGGCTATGCACATTCTGTATACAAGTGTCCAAGTCAGATTTATTTTAAAGCAGATGAGCCGAGGCCACCTACCTCTCCAGCATGGCAGTCTTAAATTTTTCCACATTCAGCTGTTTCTGGAGCTGTGCTGCCTTCCCATGAGATCGTCGCAGGACTGTGTGCTTCACCAAGGCAGCAGCAGATGGTCTCATCCTTGGATCTGGATGAATCAGTTGCTGAAAAAGGTAGAGATTAGATACTCTGACATAGAATTTACAAACTTGGCATTGCAGAAAAAGTAATCCGTCATAAGAAAGTGGTGTGCCATTACAGATGTTTCTAAAGGCGTAATCTTCAGGTTGTCATCCTGAGCCTTTGCCACCTATTGAGTCACTAACATTGAGTTTGGGTGTTTCAGGCAGCCCGAGACTTCACTGGCTCATGCTCATTCTAGGTCAGTAAGTCATTGGGCCAGGTAGCAAGGATGACACCTCAAGAACATGCAACAAGTCAGCAGTGCAATCTCCCATATTCCTATCTGGACAGGCTCCCAAGTGACCATTCTAAAGCTGTGTTCACTTGACTCGGCAAGGTAAAAGCATAACAATTAGAATAAATCAAGTTATCAAACAACTTTACAGCACTGCAGTTTTGGTTAACAGGACGACCAAAAAAAAAGCTTTTCACTTCACTGAAATTTCAGCAAAATTGGGATATTCTTTCCATTTTGGCAAAAGGCAAAATTAAAGAAGCTCCAAGTCACAGCAATATCCTCTCCTGTTTTAACAGCATTGTAATAGGAATACATACTAGAGTTTGATAATGCAATCAAAGCTTACGTTTATGTAGTGAGTTCTGCCTTCTGTCTGGCCATTTCCTGCATTCACAGTATGCTGTGCGTCTTTCCCTGCTGCCTCATGTGACGCAACCTCGATTTCTCATGACTACATAGCCCATCATACATTGCTTCCAGCAAGCAATGATAACGTTGCATTGTTCAGACATTGACTTGTAGTTCAGAAGGCATGCTCAGTTCTGACAAGGAAGTGCATATTCACAGGGAGAGTCAATTTTTTTAAGGTGATCAAATTGCCTGGTTAGGAAACAGTCGTGATGTTACTTAGGGCTTGCCTTAAATGCCTCTTGATCAGATCATCTTCTTTCCAAGTAGTTTTCAGGAGTCTGTCCAGCGCTGGTATCGGTCTCTGATCCAGCGTAGACTCATTGGGTCCCACGGTGTCTGTCTGCGTGCACGGTGCCAGCTGCGTGCATTGACTTAGTGTCTCTTCTCCCGGCCGAAGATCTCTACTGCGCATGCCCCCATGATCCTTTACAGCTATCAGAGAATCTTCAGATGGGAGCAAGCGGCGGAGACAAGTTTTTACCCATTTGGCAACTATTTGTTTTAATGTTTTTGCATACATCTACTGCTATATGCAAAAAAACAAAAAAACAAAAAAACAAAGGTTTAAATGTACTTTAGGCAATCTGCAAAGGTGAAAAGGTGAAAAGTTAACAACTTTGCTGCAAAGTTATGGTGAAATCGCCAGCTCATTCCCACTGGTGACATGGCCTGCAGAACAACTATTGTTGCGGTTAGCAGATGCTAGGGCATTTCTTTTGCTTCAAGATTGTGTGCACTTTAAGGACACCAGGCATTCCATTCAGCTCTGCGACAAGCAGTGACTTAGATTATAACTGTGAAATATTAAAAGCAGTCACAAGATGCCCAGTAAATGCATTTAAATCTTGTACCTTAAGCAGGTCATGGAAGGCAGGCGAGAGGTACTGGGGAATATCTGGCAAGTTGCCTTTTCTGATGTAATGCCAACTGTCGTCATTGCATGGAAGAGGGCCCGCACCAGCAGCTACGGCAATGGTGAGTCCAAGAGCAAAAAGGTCAGCCTTCGGGAGCTGGCTGTAATCCTGCAAGGAAGCAAGAATTACCACCATGACAGAACCATCTGCATCATACAGCATTAAAAAGAGAAAATCCAGACTATGGCCAACTGTGAACAGTCCAGTAAACCATGCATCTGTCATCTCAGAAAGACCACAATTTAACATTAAACATAGAACTCCAGGCAAATATATACATACAACCTAAAAATATATATAGGAGCATCCATTCAATTCTTAGATTTACACATCTCTGCCACAAAGCACAGCCCTATCTAACAAGGCAGGAGACCTGAGTTTTCTCTGGGACCATTAACACTTATAGCTAGGGATGCACAGATACCGGTATAGAGTACAGATATTTTTCCGGTACTCGCCGATACCAAATACCGATACCGGAAGTATCGGGCTAGGCATCAGAGCATTTGGGCAAGTACTCGCCCAAATACTCAGCAGCAGCACTGATACTATCGGTATCAGTGCATCCCTACTTATAGCTTATAACTTCACACACACCAATTTCTCCCCAAAAAGTTGCTTTTAAGGCATGCCATCTGTTAAGGTTGCCAGTGTGCTCATTTCAGCTCCCACCTGAACTTTCAAGCCTTCAAATATAATAGCAGATCATTTGTGCAACACCATGGCAACTGCAATTCAAAGAGGCCAAGATGGCATTTTCCTTGGCTGTAATGGATAGGAGGTTGTAAAGGTATCCTGCTTGCCTCCAGCCTGTGACTGCACAGTGATAGAAGCAGCAGATGGATCTGTCACTGCTCTCTCCTGCTATTGGCATGCTCCTTACACTGCAACACACATTATTGGCTCTGTGTTGCTTCTTGCTTCCCAAATCTAAGCAAAGCTGTGCAGGAATTCAGGTGCACAATTTGAAATTTAAAAAAATACATTACGCAATAATGAATACAGAACTGCATTATTTGTGTCTTATATCTGCCTGGAGATCAGATTTAATCCAGGGCAGCAAGGTTCCACAGGCTTGTAACACCTTCACAGCCTCTCCACATGATTTGCAACTGGAGAGGGAACATTCATGGCCACCCATCGGCTTAATCATTTGTTTTCACCAATACCTGCCCTGCATTTCTGCCACAGACGTTTCACTTTCATGATGCACCTATATTTGCCTGATAATCCAACCCTGGGTTCTAAATCTATAGGTGGGCTCTGACCCACAGACTAGACATTAAAGTAAATCTAAACCCTAATTGGATGACATTACATTTTCTAAAGGATGGTGTCAAACCAAATTCCATTTTTATAAAACATGGTTTTCACTTTTTAATCTGTGTGTCCCAGTGGAGCCGATCTTCAGCCTTTTTTAACCAATTCCCATCTACATATACTCCAGTAAAGGCTGCATGGCATTTCTCAGGTCAGGTTTCCTGATGGGAAAAAAAGTGGGCCATACCTGTGTAATATGCTGGCATTGCCACTTGTCTACCAGGAGAGCACTGAGCTAGGTGACCACGCAGGAGCTCAATTAGACTGTTGAAACATGACAGTGCCTGAACAAGCAGGCAAGTACACCTATTTTAATAAACACAGATACAGAAAATGGTGAAATTACACTACCAGCTTCAATGAGATTTTCATGGTTGGTGTTGCATCTACCCTTTAAGATGCAATTTACCTGGCTGACGGATGGGAGGTTTGTTGCAGAACAGTTTAGTGTGGGCCAATGCAATAGCCACGTACACCATCAGTTGTCTGGCCCATTCACCACTCTGGTGTTACTGCATGCACAACATATATTATTGCATTAATGCAGGCTATTTCGAGTGGGCTGCCAATGCAACAAAACCCAGACATGAACCTTTCCCATTTGTGTGGTGGTGTGCCTTGAATGCGATTCAGTGACTGCGTGGTGTCACTGCAGCACACAGATTAAAAGCCAGCAAATGTTTGCCATTCATGTTTACCTCCTGTAGAATCTCATTAGCCAGGAATCTGCTGTCGCCTTCTTCAACCTGTGGGGTGGTGATGGATGTCACATGACCAAGGTCACCTGGGAAGTGCCAAAGAAAAAACCATAGAATGAACTCTGCTTTGTAAATTGAAAGGAGTGGGGATGGGGAGAGCAGGGAAATCCCACAATTGGCAACTTCAAATAACCCTTATGAGATTTTTTTAAATGTTACCCCGAGACTCGCCTATTTTGTACAGGACACTGGCAGAGGAAAGCTCCTCTTCTCCATCACTGTCATCTTGTCCTGCCTCAGTCATTTTCCGACATATGAAGATATTACCTGAAAACAACCAGAATTAGATAATGGATAAGGGTAGGTGTGTGTTTGGAGACTTTAATGAAAATGTTATTGGCCCATCTTTTAGACTAAAGTCAGAACAGTGAAAATCTGATGGTATGGGATTCCTAACTTTGGATTAGCCCTCCCAAAAATCTCACCTCCGCTGGTGACCGCAGGTCCTGAATTTTATATAGTGACATCAGCAAGAGGGGTGACCACACAATTGAGAACAGCAGCATCAGGGGACCACCATCACCACCAGAACCAGAAGTTGGGGAAAAGTCTGCAATATGGTGGATTAAGGCAAATATGTCGCCCCATTAGATACCCTACATAAGCTAGAGAGGGAGCCAGATTTTATATTCTGGGACAGCCTCGGACAGTGGTGTAAACAACCTAGTCATTGTCAACGTTACAATTTCCAAGTAAGCTTGCAATGTACAGTACATAAAGTGTAGCTGAACAAACACTGGCAGCTTTGTGTGTGACCTTTTATTGAACAATTTCTCCATAGCAGTTATAAGGTAGATGCTGGTACCAACTTGGCTTGATATCCATGTGCACCAGGCCAGAGCTGTGGATGTATTTCAGTCCCATGGACACTTGTAGAAGAATCTCCTTTAACTCTGGCTCCATCACCAGCTGGCCGCACTTTGTGTTCTCCATGATGTGGTCCTGCAGACTTCCACCTGACAGCAAATACATTAACAGCTAGCATGGCATAATTAAAACACTTAGTGCAAACTATACTTTCTCAGGTACAATTATGAAACCTCTCACTTATTGCCATAATCTTCCCACATCATAAATTTAAAAGATCCAGCACATGAAAACTTCAATTGTGTCATGACTCCACTGCCAGTGTACAATGAATTAATGCTTACCATTGCAGTACTCATTTTGAATGATCATGTGGTCATCCTCCGCCCAGGCAGAGTAATAGCGAACAACATGAGGATGGTGACCCAGCACGGCATGGGCATAGACCTCCCGGAGTGCCATCTGCCTGTGGGGCAAGAAGCTATTCTGTAGAGTTAAATGTAACCTTAATAATGTGTGGTCAACCCCCAACAGTACATGGGATCATAGTGAATTTCTAGTACAACAGATATTTTTCTGTACTTGCAGGATCTTTAAAAAAAAGAGAAAAACATGGGGCAAAAAAAGGCAGTGCATGCATAATTCCCCGACACTTTTAAAAGTGGACTTTTGCTTCCTCCCCCACCCCCCAAAGATAGAGGTTATCTGCTCCAACAGTAGTGTCAGATGCTCAAAAATATGCAGCCCAAATAAACAGCCGTGTCGTGGATCAATCAGATTTTGACTGATAGTAGGTAGCAGAGAACTCCCTTCCAATGTTATTAGAAAGATCAAGGACCCTTTCTGCTTAATGGGTATGTAAAGGCATTGCGCCAAGAGATTATGTTTTACATCTGCCTGCGCTTGCACCATTGTAACTGCTCAAGGTCTTTGGCCAACACCTTAAGTGTAAACTAGTCCCCCCATTTTCTTTTAGACTGTAAGCCCTTTTAGATCTTTAGCAATCTTTTAGATTGTAAGCCCTCACAGGCAGGGCCCTCCTTACCATCTTGTCTTGAATTGTATTGTGACTGTAATGTCTTCCCTATATTATAAAGCGCTGTGCAAACTATTGGCGCTATATAAATCCTGTATAATAATAATTTTCACCCTGTATCGTTCACATTAAACAATTTAACCTCCATACATCCTGCACACCATCCTAATGAATATTTAAATTGTATGCCAGTTTGTCTGGACTAGCATTCAGGGTTAAGGTGTCCATAGACTACCAAATGTATGCTAATTTTAAGGTTTAATCATGGCAAGCTGTGTGCGGCTTAAATTCTACCTCCACTTCTTTTGCCAGCAGGAATTCACAAACTTGATTGCTAAGCTAGAGGGGGTGCAAACCGTTCAGATTCCTTGAATTAACGAGGCTCATTTGCTTTCACTGCCACAACTTTCTGCTAGGAGGTAGAGAAAAAAGTGACTGTTCCTTGCTTAGTATTGATCAAACTTTCCTGCCAAAATGGTTTGAGCATCAGCCTCGTATTAATGATAAACAGAAAAGCCAAACTGACATTAAAACAGGAGAGGATAGCAGATATATTCTAAATTAAGAAGTATTGCAAATATTTTATTCATCCAGTGGCCAGTTTTTGACAAATGTTCTCAAATTAGAATTTGAAAGGCCAACATAGACTTGCAGACTTCAACGCCTAGATGCCAACAGGCTTCTGATAGGACCTTGAAGCTTGTGGCTGAGCAATTCGACTATTAGCTCACAAGTCCTCAAAATAATCCTTAAGGGAGGGAGAGATCTGTACACCCTGGGCTCCACACTGTCTGCAAAACATTTTCTTAAAGATCGGACTGATGCACTGATGTCGGATATCCCAAACACCAACACAGCTATCAGAACCAGCTGGTCCATACAAGCCTGTGACTACTGGAGGCAGCAGGAACCCTTCTCACAGCAGGTGCAGAGCCACCTCCAGGAGTGATGGTCAACTTTTAAAGAGTCTATTCTACATCCATAACTATGTTTAGAAGCATGGAAATTAACATGGTTCAGAACAGGCTCTGCATGAATTACCAACATGATAAAACTATACTGCCTGAAACCTTGACTAAAGGTTGTCTAATGTCATATGGTACACGTTATGCGATCATGAAACATTCGTCCTCTCAACATGGATTTGAGGGGAGGGCATGGCGATGGTCATCTAAAGCACACATCCTTATAGACCGCTACAGATATGATGTCACTCAATATAACCACTTCAATGTGAGCTTAAGAGTTCATATGGTCAGCCTCCAGTCTCCAGTGAAGGAATTTCAAGTTTGCTTACAGTCTAGTTTTCAGTTGTCCAAAGCAATCTTTTGCTTGACAAACTGGAATAGCACCAGGCTGTTACATATCAACACAGTACAGAAACAAGCTTTGAGAGGTCATCTGTACTCACTCATCAGTGGAGCCAGCCAGAGGCTTCTTGGAACGCTTAATGGCATAGACGCAGCCATCCAACCGTTTAACACATTTGAAGACCGCTCCAAACTCTCCTGATCCTATTTTCTCAATCTCCAGGAATTCTGTTTTGTACCTGGAACCCATGTTGGTTTCACGCAACACAAGCCTCTAAAATCAAACACATACCTTTAATGCACTAGTCAATGCTTGCTAGCAGAAAATACATCACTATGTTCCACTCAAACTATGCAAACATGTCATAATCACACACCTGAAAAGGAACATGTGCTGAATGCTCCCTCTCCCTGTATTTTGATGGTGGATCATTGCTAAGGAAAAAAGCAAAAATTAAGTTAAGAAAAAAAAATGGGCACAGAAGGAAATGCAAGATACATCACAACATGCCAACCTTCTACATGTGTCCTGGTGCAAATGACATATGATGGTTATGTGACCTATCAGTAAGTTTTGTTGGAGATTAACACCCATATAGCCAAACCAGGGCATACTTCCGATTGCAACTTATTGGCTACTTGTGCTGCTAAACGTTTACTAGAAATGTGCGATTCGTTTTGGAAAAATTTGTTATGTATCCGAATTTCCGAAAAACAGAAATCGCGAATTAAAACTAAATTAGTCTGCAAGTATTTTCATTTGTGGATGAATTTTCACACACGGACACAAAACAAAAGTTCGTATAGACTACCGCTAACGAAGTTCGTCTGAATCCCAAAACGAATTGATGCAAAACATAACGAAACAAATTTTTGCCGGTGCACTAGTCTAACGTTTACCCATCTGAGCTCCGATGTACAGGACTACAACTGGCATATACCAAATCAAATTCAGGTGCTAATTACAAAATAGTATTCATAATGTATTACTACAGAGTTGCATTCATCTGTGTCTTATACCTGCCTGGAGTTTAGCTTTTACTTTCATTGCAGGTAGCCGGAGCAGTTCCTTCTTTTATAGTGTTTCCAGACAGAAGGCAGCCAAGTATGAAACCATCACCACACCTTTATTCCAGATATACTGTTACTGTAATCTGGCGCATATAACCAGCTATGACTTTTATTTAAGTATTTTACATAACCCTGCCAAATGTTACAACTTCGGTGCACAATAATAAACCTCGATAACTGGACACAATGTAATTTTTTATAAAAAGCCATTGTAGAAAGTGAAATGCAGAAGGGCAACATTACGAAGTGTTCTACACTTTGTAAGGCTAGATGAGCACAAAAAGATACATCTGCAATAACTATGGCCCTTCATTGCTTTTAGCCACTAATGTGGAAGTATAGGGATTGCCAGACTTCGCTCTATGCTTTATCCAGGTCTAAAAGTATGCATAGCCCAAAAAAAAAATGGTGTGTTTAAAATTAGAAAATGTTTTTATTGAGATTCACCCATGTGTCATGGTGACCATTGTCACAAAGTGATTGAAAATCTAAATTTTACAATACTTCTGATCAACATTGTCACTGGGGATGAAAGTGAGGGTAAGCACAAAATTTTGAGTTGCCACCAGATCAGGGGTATCAGTGGGGACATTGTTCCCATGACAACCAAGTTTTTCCTTACATTGAAAAGATCTCCGTACACTTCCTGCTGAGTCTAAAGGCCAAGTGAAGAAAAATCTCAATGAGACAGTTACCAAAAATAAAAAATGGCAGCTCCCCACTCTATCCAAAAAGAGGTTTTGGCTTTAGGCATACTCTACAAAAATCCAAGGCTATAGTAAAATGTTATCAGTCCATGAAAAATCTTTTACAGTCTCCACTAAAAGATAGCGCTCCACTTAAAAATTGTTACTATGCCAAGCACAGTTAAGATCACCTGCTGGGTTCTGCCTTCCTCTTGCCATTGGAGTTGAGCTGCATTTGGCGATAGGTTTCAGGGGTGAAAGGATTAACATTGACCATGGCAGGGTCATCCAGCTCTGCACCCGTTCCAGCCACGAACCTCATGAGCCTCTGACTCCTGCAGGACACCCTGGAGCCAGGCGAGGGAAGGTTTTTGCATAGCAAACTCTGGACAGAAAACACAACCACAGATTATTATTTGGCTCTTCTACACTGGAGAAGAGAAACCGATAAAAGTAATGCCTATGGTAACCAGCGTTCCTACACTAGAAGTTAGAGGTGAAAATCAAACATCTATGTGACTGATGTCCCATTAAAGGATGAGGAAAGAAAAAACTTGAAAGTTGCATGCTTGCAGATTTCCTTTGGACCATCACCATTTCCCACCATACAAGAAATGGCCATGGAGTAACTCCATTGGGCATAACTGTTAATGCGGATGCAAGAAGGTTGCACAGAAGCGTAGCAATTGATTTTCTGGCCATAAATCTGGGCACCATTTTGTGAATGCTTGTTTGCCATTATATCTCAACTACCTACATAACTAAATCCACTGCACTTAAAGGACTGCTTTTAACAGTCTGGGCACATGGAAGCATTCACAAATACAAAACTTGCTGGTAGCCGTCTCTGCATATCACAGCTGAGCACTGGCGTGCACTTTCAGCAAACATTTGGAGATCTACACACAAAGCATGGCACTATCAAATTAAAGGATAGCTGTACTTTATGCCCATTAGTTTCTGTGGAAAGCCCATCTCCTATTAGGCCCAGTGATGGAGTCTTTCCATAGAGAGAAATGCACAGCCTTGTGACTTTTCACTAGATAGCTGTATGGCTCCTATAGGCGTTGTGTAGTGAAGGTCTATGAGAAGTGGGACAGAAGTGTAGGCTATGGAAAGGGTTACTTTAAGGATGATACAAAAAAAAAATAGTCTAAATATGGATTTAGAAGTTCTTCTGTAGCCAAAGCCCTAAAGAGGCCTCGTTGCTAGACCAAAGCCCAAAAGAGCTCTTGTTGCTAGACCATTTCAACAACCTTCCCATAAGATCATATGTGCATCATTTTATACATGCCATTTACCAGTAAAAGCCTCCCTTGTGTAGACATCTAGAAGCCCCAAGACTGCTGCTGGGTGCTGCCATCTTGGATGTGATGTCAGCAGCCTCAGCTCTCACTCAAATGACACTATAGTATTTCCCTTTGCTCCTCTCCCAGCTACTACATAAAATGTTCTATATGAAGGTCAGGGATAAAGGAGCTGGACCAGCACCAACTGTAATTAGACAATCCAAAAAAAGAATAAGGCTATGACGTGCAAGGAGGGAGTAGCTGTGCTAGGAAATGGACTTTCCTGGAGTAGCCACATATGCCAGCAAGTTCCAAGACATTGCAAGTCAATAAAAATGAGTTTTTGGGAAGAAAAACACTGCAAGTAAGCATTCAAAAATACTTGATTTTTCTGGTTGGTGACAAAGTTAAGATTTCAATACAGTGTTGAAAGATCAGAACCAGTGTCTGGTGTTTGTTGCTCTGTAGGATATACCTACAGTTCTTACATGTGTGGTCACTGGATGAGGAAGTGAGGGCAACCTTCCCATTGGTTACAAAGCACCAAAAATCTGATACTGCCAACATTTAAACTATTACATCTCTAAACCGTATTGCCAAAGAAACCAATGGAGCTGGTACATAATCTCCGTAAGACAGGTTAGTTTTACCTTTGGGGTAGAAGGTGTGTCACAAAGCTTCAGCTTCTTCCATGTAGTGTAGTGTAGTGGGGTACCAGGACTATCCCCATCAGGGTCCATCTGTGCTAGTGGAGAACCATCACTGCTGGGGCTCTCATCCATATAGGCACCTAGAGGAGACACTCCTCTCTCATTACGCTGGGGGGTAACTGGGAACTGATTGTCCCCTGTCCTCCATGCCATAGGATTACCGGGGTCCTCTAGGCCAGGGGAGCCCTGAATACAGCCATTACCATCACCCTCTTCATCACTGCTGAAAAAGTCCAGTTTCTGAATAATTCGACTATCATATGCCATGGTGGACATCATCCCTTGAGGAGCGGAAAAAAAAACAAAATTTGCAGTACAGACACTTTCCTTTTAGGCAGTAAATTACAAACACTGGGCTACCTGAATGTATACAAGAGAACTGCCTGCAATGTCAACAAATGTTGCCTTCCATTCAAGTATGACAGAAGATTCTATTGGCTATCGCACCAACTGTACATACTCCATTATAAGACTCACTGTGAAAAGGGACAACACCTGTCCCAATGCCATTTTAAAATAGAAGAGTAACACCCGCCTCCCCCCACAAATGAAAAAAAACAAGCCCCTAGAAATTCAATGCATCTAAACCCCAGAAAGAAAATGTTCTTATATTGTAGCTTAGCAGTCCTTAGATGTGCTGTCTGCAGTGGTTCTTTTTAGGATGATAAACTTCCTCACTGTACTGTATCTATGGAGGAGCAGTTTCCAAGTACTACAGTACACCTGCCCAATGGTGTCACAAGGGGGTGTGGCCCGCACCCGGGTGACACCAAAATGACTGTCATTTTGGTGTCACCCCCTCTAAAAAGTCAGGCACGCAAACATGGACCAAGAACCATCAAGAACCCGACA
>NW_017306980.1:795948-800627 GCF_000935625.1 Nanorana parkeri | reverse complement strand
CGACGCGCGTGTGTGTGGGGGGGGGGGGGGGGGGGGAAGGGGGGAGCGTCCCCTCCTCTCTCTACCGGCATCCATTACCAGGATGGCCGCCGGCTGGCATCAATTAGATGACCGTGCACGTGCGATGACGCCACATGGTCCCCGCTGCGGGTGAAATCCGGCCTCGGGACGCCCCTGCACCTCCCCTCTCCTTATCTCTCTAACGTAGGATGGAAGTGTTCTCTTGTCCACAGAGAACTGGGAACAGTGCAGCACAAGAAATAAAAAAAGAACAGAATGCAGTCACTATTAAAACTGATAAATTCCCACCCGACTGAGGTGATTATTATATATTTTTTTTTATAGACGGCTTGTAGCCCTGGGTGGTGCTTGCAGGGCCACCTTGCTCAAAAACTACCCATCTCGCCATTCTAGCTTTGTAAATAATCCCAAAGGCTCATTCACACAGATGGTGCAAAACGGCATCCTCCCATAGGGATGTACATGCCGAACTTGTCCCTACTGGGAGCAGATCTCTGCCCCAAGGCGTGAACACCATACCCATGTGAATGAGCCATATTAGTCCCCAATACTAGAAGGACCAGTTTATAAAGTAAACAAAAACCAGGAAATCCATTTGGCCCATTACACAGCTTAATTGTTTCCAGAGGGTCTGCCAAAAAAAACCCCAAACAAAACCAAACCCTCAGTAAAAAGTCAACCAACAGGTTCAACCCCACTGCAAATAGCAGCTTGTATGAGGACCACAGCAATGACAATTGACCTGTAGAAACAAAAAGCCATATAAAAGCTCTAGAGAAAGCCTGAAGAGTTTAAAGGGCTAAAATTAAAATAAATAAATCTGGATCAAATTAAACAAAAAAACTTTAGAACATTTTATTAATGGATAGGGCAGCATATGGTCCCTGTAAGATCTGAAAGCGCTGCAGGAAAATATAACGGGTGCTTTAAATACATTGCCAATCGACAGCACTAAACCAAATCCCCATCTAATATTTTATACTCTATAGAATCCAGTTACCTGATAATTGTTGTTGAGGAGTATAAACCGTGTTTTATTCTCTCGCTGTAGTACAGTATCTACTGCTTTCAACTTGCAGCTACACCCATCCTTTGATGAGCAAAAGGGCCAGCCCCTTCTGAGTCCTAAATATATAGTCTGCCCCCCTGGGCCCCTGACATCACCTGCTGTGCACACCTGCATGTAAGAGCCATGCCATGTTAACACCACTGACAGGAAGCAATTAATCAAAATTGGCTGCTGCAAAAACCTGGAGAACAGGTGTAGAATGAAGGGCTTGATTGACTTAAAGGGTCAGTTTGGCCAAACCGGATATTTCAGGTTTTTTTTTTCTTCTTCTTTGTACTATGACACTGCACAGCGCTGAAAACATCTAAGGCATGAAGGGATTTGTAGTTTCACCACAGCTGGAGTGTCGTGGTCTATTGTTTTTAAAGTTGTATCCCAATTCTGTCTTCACTGCATTAAGTAGATCTGAACCCAATAGCCAAAGTCTCCTGTAGGGCTGTGCAGTGGCTTGGTGGTTAGCACTTCAGCACTGAAAACTTCTAAGTTTTAAGCGCTGTGCAGTGTAAATCCTGGTTCACACCTGAGCGTTTTGTAGCGCGTTCAACGCTCGACGAACGCTGTACAAAACGCTCAAACATCTAAATCCCATTGTATTCAATGGGTCTGGTTCACACCTTGCCGTATTTCCGCCCGTCCGAACGTGATACAAAACGGCCTACGCCCAAAGAAGTACATGTACTTCTTTGGGGCGTTTTGGTCTCGCGTTTCCATTGGGATACAGCCAAGTAGCCCTCGGAAACGGGCGTTTGTCGCACGTTTTTTTAACGCGAAGCGACAAACGCGCATATTCAATACGCCTAGGTGTGAACCCAGCCTCATCGTAGATTTCCAGGAGCCTTTGGCTTTTTATCATAGCGGCTTTAAACTTTATATATATTTTTCCTAAGCACAGATTTGTTTTTTTTCTTTGTAGATGGTAAAGAGATAAGTTTTATTTAATAAAACTTTTAATTAAAAACATGTAAAATATAGTTTTCACCTTTTGTTTATTGTTTTTTTGCTGCTGATGTCCCCCAGCCACTTCCTGTCTTCTTGCACTCGCTCCAGTGTCAGCTGCACATCATTTTTCTGGCCGGCTTTCTGATAGTGACAATGTTAAGGTGGCCATACACTCTACAACCATCGCAAGACCTTAGTCTTGCGATGGTTGTACAGGGATTAAAAAAACGTACGATCTGCCTATCTTGGACAGGCAGATCGCACTCTCGATCATCACAAGCCCGCCCCCCTGAGGGGCGGGCTTCCGATGACCGCAATGCTGAACGGGCAGTGTGCGCGTGCGCACACCGGCCCGTTCGGCATTTGTCTTCCGAGCACCGTTCTAACCAGCCGAGAATCGTACGATTCCCGGCTGGTTTTCGAACATGCTGGTTCGACGGAAGACGTGCGACCGTACAGTAGAAACGGTCGCACGTCTCCGTTCACACTGCTCGATTCTCGTACGATCGCGGGATTTCCCGCGATTCTCGTACGAGAATCGAGCAGTGTATGGGCACCTTTAGACCATGCCCGTGCAAAATATGTTGGCACGGCCTCTTGTAGTCTTCATCGGGGGCATGTTACATAGTGACAAAACAGGGGCATGTTGTCTGGGAGACAGAGCATGGTCACCCCAAAACAAGAAGTGCTTGAACTTCATGGAAAGATCGCCAAGGATTATTTTAATGAAAGCTGCGATTTAAAAAGATTGAAAACTATTTTTGAAATTGCATTTACATGGTACAGCTGATAACAGTTATTCCAGGTATTTATAAAGCACCAACACTTTAAACCACATGCTTACATACTGTACATTCACATCAGTCCCTGCCTTTGAGGAGTTACAATCTAAGCTCCCTATCTCACATAGATTATTATACAGGATGTATATAGCGCCAACAGTTTGCGCAGCACTTTACAATATAAGGAAGACATTCACATAGCTATACACAAACTCAGCCCAATTTACCTATGAGCACATCTTTAGAGTGTAGCAAATCAGAGTATCTGGGAGGAAACCTACACAGACACAGAGAGAACATGCAAACTGTAGCTAGTGCCCTGGCTAGGATTTGAACCAAGGACCCCAGTGCTGAAGTGCTAACCACCAAGCCACAGCATAGCCCTACAGGAGACTTTGACAGATCTACTTAATGCAGTGAAGACAGAATTGGGATACAACTTTAAAAACAATAGACCACGACACTCCAGCTGTGGTGAAACTACAAATCCCTTCATGCCTCTGCCTCTGAGAGTCATACCTGTGGCTATTACACTTGCAAAGCCTCTTGGGACTTGTAGTTCTATAACAGCTGGAGTGCTGAGGTTACCCCTGCAATAGAGCAATGGCAGCTCCCATATTGGAATACTGATAGGCCAGACTAATCAGTATGTTCTCAGTGAGAACCGTGTCTCTTTTCCCCTGGAATCATATAACGCTAAGGGCTGGTTCATACCACAACGTTGTCGGCCACAACACATCAAAGTGTAGTGCAGGCTGCATTTTTCCGCAGTGCAGTGCACCTTAACACGGACCATGTTATGTGTTGTGGTGCGTTGGAGTTCCATTAAAAATGACACCGCAGTGCTTTAACGCACATACTGGGGGGAAATAATCAAAACTGGAGCAGACAGAATCTGGAGCAGTTGCCCATAGTAACCGATCAGCTTCTCTCTTCAGCTTGCTTAAAAATAAAAGATTGAAGCTGATTAGTTGCCATAGCCAACTACTCCAGATTTTGATAAATTCCCCTCTCCGTGCAATGTGGATGCGTGAGCAGGACCTCATTCTCCAAAAGTCAGTTTCTAGTGCACAGCTAAATCTGATTGGCTGCTTTGGAGCAACACAGACAGGTATTTATTTCATTAGCACAAGTCGATATGTAAGGGGCTGGTCAAAACCCAACAATGATATGACTGAGAGTAAACATTCAGAATTATCTTCTATTGGGTCCGAGAGCAGTAAATTGAAATCCGGTTTGTTGCTACGGGTTACCGCCTTGTGTGCTCCTTGATTAGAAAGACCAAAAAATTCTGCTTTAGTTTCCTGAGTTTTCGCTCGCCCCCTCTGGGGGGTTATTGAAGACAAAGTATAAATAAGTGGAGTTTCTCCTCTGGTGTTGGCACACTTACCCCGTACCTATCATTGAATATTTATGTCGTCCCACTTTCTGGCTCCCTGGATGACAAAAGGCTAAGCGTGCAGTCTTTATTTATAGACCTGACTGCTCGCCCTCTCTTCCTGCTCTGGTCCAGCTTTGCCCTGTGTATGGCCATCTATTTCATTACAGGAAGCATTCCCCTGAATATCTTTAAAGTAAACTTGTCACGTACAAAACATAATATTGTTCAGCTGGGCTTGTAAAAGTAGGTGACTACGGGTGCTTCAAGTATCTTTAAATATCTCTAAATTGGGTCCCCAGAAGCCTCCAGCCGCTATACCTATAAACAAACCCCTCTCCTATAAACAAAAGCCCCCTCCCATAATCAAACCCCTACTATAAACAAACCCCCCTACAATAAACAAAAGCCCCCTCCCATAATCAAACCCCCTACTATAAACAAACCCCCCTCCTATAAACAAAAGCCCCCTCCCATAATCAAACCCCTA